>NC_138189.1:132131907-132297021 GCF_964194105.1 Spermophilus citellus
GGCGGGAATAAAAAAAATAGTTTCATCTTTCATGATTTTCCCCCCACTAGGGCTAATTGGCTAGGCCCTCTGTTATAACTGGAACAAAGGGATGTAAGAGAAAGCAAAGAGGAGGTCAAATCCATGAGATCTTGAAGTTCGAGACCTGGGCACAAGAAAAAAATAAATGGAGGGACAGAGGCTGAGCAGATCCAGTGCTCCAGAAGGTGCCACTACCCCCATCCCAGAGCAGAGAAATAGCATGAGTCTCAGTTTCTCCTTCTGTTCTTTGTTTTCCCCAACTATCCTCCACCCCTCCTCTCAAACAAATTTTAACAATCAACAATTGGCATAAAAGGGGAATCAGGACACATATTAGTCTCCTTCTCTTTGTATGAGTTTAACAGAATACCTTGTGCAGGGGCGGGGCGGGCGTATATGGTGCATGTCCACGTGTCTTAAAAACAGAATCGGTTCTGTTGCTTGATGTGCTAAGCAAGGTGAAAACCCTGTGCCATTCTTGTTATTTCTGAGAACCCTGGATTATTCTTTGCCATAAATGACATTCTTTTTGGTATTGCTCATAACTTTCTTTCCAGGTTAATTTCTCTAGGTGAGCAGGTAACTATATTTATAAACTGAAAAACTGCAGAGCAAGACATTCTTACTTCTCCAGGGAAACAGGATCACATTAACACTGATGGTAGTTAGCAAAAAGAACAGGTCAGAAAAAAAAAATACGAGAATATGTTCTGCCTTAAAAAATCTCTGAACCGTTGTTGAAAACTAGATTTATTCTCCCATAGGAGCTCAATGGAATTCTGTTAAAGGATAAGTTTATCTACTGTTATGAAGTTTACATTTTCCTGGGGTAATCAGGTTATTTTAGGGTAAAAAGATATTTTTGTCAGATTGAATCCAGCCCAAATTACTATGCATGCAATGCTTGATTAGTTCTCATTGAATTCTTATATCTGCATCCTGCATCAGAGATACTAGGTGTATTTCGTTTTATATACATATTTGTCAACATATGCATTACTTTTTTGTAAAGTCTCGGATTCTAGTTGATCCTGTGAACTAACTGGAAGACCTAGGGCTTGGCTCTGTTCATTTGGAATTTTTCAGTTGCTAGTTATTAATTTTTACAAGGTCTTTCCTCTTCCTATAAGCCTGGCAGAAAGAACATAATTCTTGATAGTTATAGCTCTTCCAGCAGCAGGAAATAAAGAAATTAAAGATTGTTCTCATTTCATATCCCGCTCTTCCCAAGATTCGGTCTAATTTAATGACTTCTTATTTTGCCTTGGAATAACAATTTCTGAAAATTTCCCACCAACCTGTTATTTTATAAGCCAAGGAACCAGTCTTAATTTTTAGTTTTTCTTTGAACGGTATTTGAGTTCAGAATTCAAGATTTATTTCAATGCCAGAACATTAAAAAATAAAAATAAAAAGGGGATGAACCACTTAAAAAAGAATGCATTCCCATCTCTTTTTAAGATTAGAGTTGTGGAGTTATACATAGTAGTTGGGTTCCTCCCAACAAACATACATGCATTCAAATGGACTTCAGTTCATTATCCTCTTTCCCCTCCCTTTCTCCCTCCCCTCTCGTATTCTCCTTCCTTTTGCTCCTCTCAATTTATATTTGATTAGATCTTTGTTATCATAGCCTTCCCTCCCCCATTCCTTTATTTTACTCCAGCTTCTGCATATGAAAGAAAACATTTGGTTTTCCAGTTTGGCTAATTTCACTTAGCCTAATAGTCTCCATTTGCATCCATTTGCCAGTAAATGTCATAATTTCATTCTTGTTTTTATGACTGAGTACAACTCTATTGTGTGTGAGTATGTGTGTACACATATATACCACAACTTATTAATCCATTCGTCTATGGATGGACTCATTCCATAATTTGACTGCTGTGAACTGTGCTGGTATAAACATTGAAGTGGCTGTATCACTGTAGTATGCTGATTTTACTTCTTTTAGGGGAAAATTTTAAGGAAGGGGATAGCTGGGTCATAAGGTAGTCCCACCAACAGTGTACACGTGTTCCTTTCTCATCATGCCAATACCATGCTGTTTCTGTTACTACAGCTCTGTCGTATCATTTCAGATCAGATATTGTGATGCCTCCTGCTTTGCTTTCCTTGCTTAGCATTGTTCTAACTATTCTGGGTCTCTTATTCTTCCAAATGAATTTAAGGATTTTTTTTCTAGTTCTGTGAAGAATGTCGTTGGTGTTGTGATGGCAATTGCATTGAATCTGTATATTGTCTTTCGTAGTATGGCCATTTTGACAATATTGATCCTACCTATCCAAGAACATGGGAGGTCTATCCGTCTTCTAAGGTCTTCTTCAGTTTTTTTTCTTCAATGTTCTATAATTTTCATTGTAGCACTCTTTTACCTCCTTGGTTAGATTAATTCCCAAATATTTGATTTTTTGAGATTATTGTGAATAGGATGGTCTTCTTGATTTTTTTTCCCTTGACTGAATCACTGTTGGAGTATAGGAAAGCTATTGATTTATGGGTGTTGATCTTGTGTCCTGCTACTTTGCTAAACTCATTTATAAGCACTCAAAGTCTTCTGGTGGAGTTTTTTTTTTTTTTTGGGGGGGGGGGAGAGGGGAGGGTCTTCTAGATATAGAATCATTGTCAGCAAACAAGGATAGTTTGACTTCTCTTCCTGTTTGTATCCCTTTGTTTTCCTTCTCTTGCCTGATTGTTTTGAGTAATGTTTTTAGGACTATCTTGAAAAGGAGTGGTGAGAGTGGATAGTCTTGTCTTGTTCCTGATTGTAGAAGAAATGCTTTTAGTTTGTCTCCATTTAATATTATGTTGGCTTTGGGTTTTTCATAAATGGACTTTATGATGTTGAGGTAAGTTCCTTCAATTGCTAGTTTCTCCATTGTTTCTAACATGAATGGGTGTTGGATTTATCAAAGGCCTTTTCTGCCACTATTGAAGTTGATCATGTGATTTCTTTTTTTTTGTCCTTAATTCTGTTTAAGTGGTGAATTACATTTATTGATTTGTGTGCATGGTGAACCAACCTTGCATCCCTGGAATGAAACCCACTTGAACATGGTTTATTATCTTTGTCTCTTAATATTAGAATGACAGTAGTCTGCATAAGTTGTGCGTGTGTGTGTGTGTGTGTGTGTGTGTGTTGTGTGTTTAAATCAAAAGATTAGTGTGTTTCTCACCAAAATTTTTTAGAGGAGCATTTCCTAATACAGTTGTTACAGAAATGGAACTTTCTTGAGGGGTAAGGTTTAGCATGTGGTAGATGAGAAAAACAGGCATTATATAAATCTTTAAAACATATAGTGCTATGTTTAAGATCATACACTTATATTTAATTTTCCCAAGTTATCATTTGGAATCAGACCAGGGTCCTGTGAACGTTTTATACATTATTTAGCAAAACTGAATGGAAGAGGTTATATTTCAAAACTTGATTCTGTAAGTCCTATGAAATAATGCTTTAAAAATATTTTCCTAGTGGCATAATGCTATCAATAGCATACAGGTCCATCTTGGAATGCTAGGAATATACTCTCCTTTCTTCTTGGAGATACACATTGGCTTCCTGGCGCATAGTTCATCCTGTGTCTGAAGTTGTGGGCATTCCCTTCACCAGGTCCTCTTGCGGGGGAAGAGTCATCTCCTCTCTTGCTAGATTTTGGCTTTCAGGGTTTGCTCTTGACCAGTTCTGATGACCAGTACAGCCTGGCCTTAAAGCAAGCACGGTTTCTGGCATGAGTGCTGGGGTTCAGGAGGGGAAAAAGAGCAGCCTTCCTGAGGTGTGAATTATTTTAAATTTGGGCACCATTTGTAAAATTTTATTTCCTGTTATTCATCTAAACTTTACAGTGCAAATTAAAAACATACATAAATTTGATGTAGGCTACTTTGTTGGATATTTGGTAGTTTAATATACTATTTAAAATTACATAATACTTTATATGCCTAGGAGGATGACTCATGATCATGAGCACCCAAGGATGCATTATTTTTTATTCAGTGATAATTCATATTGTTTTAGGTCTTAAATGTCTTCTCTGGGACTGGGATTGTGGCTTAGCGGTAGAGCGCTTGCCTAGCATGTGGGAGGCACTGGGTTTGGTCCTCAGCACCACATAAAAATAAATAAAATAAAGGTATCACGTCCATCTACAACTAAAAATATATATTTTAAAATGTCTTCTTTGGGTCTTTGTCATCAAGCAACAACTTGAGCTTTTTTAAATTTGAAATTTAAGGTATTGATTAGGAGAATATTCTAGTCTGTAGGGATTTTTTTGGTAGCATTTACAAAAAAAAATAAGTTGATATTCATTTTCAAGTTGCTATTATATGGTTCCCTAAAATATTTTACTTCTTCACATTAATACAGAAGATATTACTTATGAATATTATTCCTTTGGTGGGTTAAAAGTTCCTCCTAAGGATGCTATTAAGCCATCAAACACATAGTAAATTGTTTTCATTCTTTTTGCCCACAATACTATGCAAACAAATGTAATCAGATATTTTTAAGCAGAGTAAAAGGTAGTTATGCATATTTTTGAAATTGTCCCCAAAAGAAATTTATCATGGTTTTTGGTATTATAGTTTAAGATTATAAAATAACAGTGAATGATTTCATAGTATAAGGGAAAAATAGTAACACTGTTGTCTTTCCTTATACCTCTGAGAAGTGTTAACCCCACTTTTCTGTTGAACAAATGGGAAATTATGGAACATCAGTGTTCTCTGGGTCGACTTACAAGTTCTATAAAATGCAAATCCTAAAATCTACATTATTGGAGTTGTGGATATTTAAACAACAGTAAAAAAAATAAAAATAAAAACAGTTATGTTCCAATTTATCAGAACCTGCAGTTACTAATTTGTTTGCAGCATTCCATTATTTATTAGGAAATTACTGACAAAACACACCTCACTTCCATAGTGCCCCCCCACCTGCTTCCCCTTACCCATCCTAGGAAGCTTTCCGGAGTCTATCATATTAAGACTATCATGAATAGTCACAAGTCATGTAAGATTGTAAGTGAGGTTAAAAAAAAAATCATACATTGGCTTCCCTATACTCTGTATATTTGGGAATTATTTTAATACTAATTTTAAGAAAATGGGGCTTACGAATAATACTCAAATATGTAATTTCTTGAGCCAGATCATCCCATCTTTATTACAGCGGCATTTTCTATTAGTCATGCAAAATGTGCTAATTTAAATAAGCCTGTCTTGAAATATTATTCCATATTTGAGGGATTATAACCTGCATTAGGAGTTTATTTAGAATTACTTGATGTCTTTTGACTCTTGGAAACTCTATAATTTTTTCTCTTGATAGTTGTATGAATAACGTGTTGATTATATTTATTGATTTTCATTTTTTTATTCTTTTTAGATATACATGACAGTAGAGTATATTTTGATGTATTAAACATACGTGGACTATAACTTATCCTAATTTGAATCCCATTCTTGTGGTTTTTACATGATGTGGAATTTCACTGGTTGTGTTTTCATATATGAAAATAGAAAATTTATTATAAATATTTTATATTTTCATATATTTTTAATATAAGGCTGCCATTATCTACTTCACTGTGAATTGAATTCTAAAACTTAGCTTCTGTAATTTATATTTTGGAAATAAAAGCAGACAAAATTCTTTTAGCTTAATTTTTAGATCTTATCAGATTATTTTCTTACACTACAAGAGTATGGTGGAGATTTTTTCACCCATAACAAATCCTTTTTCCTAACTTTAATTTCTTACTTAAATACTTGTTAGAAAAATTAATCATCCTTAATAGGATGCCCATAGCCCAAGAGTTAATAACAAGAATAGACAAATGGGACTTAAACTAAAAAGTGTTTTCTCAGCAAGAGAAACAATACGAGAGGTAAATAGAGAGCCTACATCCTGGGAA
Organism: Spermophilus citellus; assembly: GCF_964194105.1. NCBI lineage: Eukaryota > Metazoa > Chordata > Mammalia > Rodentia > Sciuridae > Spermophilus > Spermophilus citellus. The sequence continues at coordinate 132,137,847 of NC_138189.1, forward strand.
CAAATTTTTACCCCTCACACTTCAGATAGAGCCCTAATATCCAGAGTATACAAAGAACTCAAAAAATTAGACAATAAGATAACAAATAACCCAATCAACAAATGGGCCAAGGACCTGAACAGACACTTCTCAGAGGAGGACATACAATCAATCAACAAGTACATGAAAAAATGCTCACCATCTCTAGCAGTCAGAGAAATGCAAATCAAAACCACCCTAAGATACTGTCTTACTCCAGTAAGATTGGCAGCCATTATGAAGTCAAACAACAACAAGTGCTGGCGAGGATGTGGGGAAAAGGGTACACTTGTACATTGCTGGTGGGACTGCAAATTGGTGCAGCCAGTTTGGAAAGCAGTATGGAGATTCCTGGGAAAGCTGGGAATGGATCCACCATTTGACCCAGCTATCGCCCTTCTCAGTCTATTCCCTGAGGATCTTAAAAGAGCGTACTATAAGGATACTGCTACATCGATGTTCATAGCAGCACAATTCACAATAGCTAGACTGTGGAACCAATCTAGATGCCCTTCAATAGATGAATGGATTAAAAAATGTGGCATTTATATACAATGGAGTATTATACAGCAATAAAAAATGACAAAATCATGGAATTTGCAGGGAAATGGATGGCATTAGAGCAGATTATGCTAAGCGAAGCTAGCCAATCCTTAAAAACCAAATGCCAAATGTCTTCTTTGATATAAAGAGAGCAACTAAGAACAGAACAGGGAGGAAGAGCATGAGGAAAAGATTAACGTTAAACAGAGATGAGTGGGGGGAGAGAAAGGGAGAGAGAAGAGAAATCGTATTGAAATGGTAGGAGACCCTCAATGTTACACAAAATTACATATAAGAGGTTGTGAGGGGAAAGCGGGGGGGGGGGGCGGGGGGGGAACAAGGGAGAGAATTGAACAACAGCAGATGAGGTAGAGAGGGAAGATGGGAGGGGAGGGGAGGGGGGATAGTAGGGGATAGGAAAGGCAGCAGAATACAACAGTCACTAATATGCCATTATGTAAAAATGTGAATGTGTAACCGATGTGATTCTGCAATTTGTATTTGGGGTAAAAATGGGAGTTCAAAACCCACTTGAGTCAAATGTATGAAAGATGATATGTCATGAGCTTTGTAATGTTTTGAACAACCAATAAAAAAAAAATGCAGAACTGTTTAGGGCTGTACTTTCTTATGTGATAGTCACTAGCTATATTGACTTTTGAGCACTTGAAAGTGGTTAGTTTGAATTGAGATGTATATTGATTGTGAAATAAACAGGTGATTTAAATAACATACCACCAAAAAAAAAAAAAAAAAAGAAAAATAGTGCCAGTATGCTTACTTGATGCAGAGTTGCCACGAACCATTAATTTGTATAAAAAAACCCATGAAAAATGAAATAAAATGAGTTATGCTGTACACTAAAAAAAAATTAATCAGCCTACAAGTGTACTGTAAGGGTTACAAAGGACTTATTACCTATAATAAGCAAATTTCTTTCCATTTAGTATAGCTACAATTAATTAATAGTTTTGTTTGCCTAGAAGATATACAGTGGACTTCAATGTATACTTCAGAATTATTTGCCCCTATCTCAAATCTGTCTGCCATTATTTTCCTCTTTCTTCCTTGGAAATGCATGCCATTTTAAAGTACATTTTTTGACTAAACTTGTATACATCCACCTTTCTAAAATGCCAGTAAATTATTTGCCATTTGTATCTGTTCTTAGAAGCAGTACACATAAAGCATGTAACTGTATTCAGAAAGGTGATGCTACTTCCGGCTACCAGTTTTTCTAAAAGATTTATTTTTCTCCCCATTTCTTTCTTACCTGTATGAAATGTCTTCTTTCTCCATGATTCACTTTTCTTTTCCCATTGAGCACCTTGTCTTCTCTTTGTCTGGGTGTGACAAGGCCTGAACTCCTCCAGGACTCTCAGTGTGAAGCCAACTTTAATGGGCCTCAAAGTTTATCTGCCCTTGACACAGTCATCTGTACCTGCCCCCAGCTTCATCCCAGCCCGTACCAGCTGCCTCATCTCTGCTCTGAGCTTGACCCTTGCCCACTGCCCAGAAGGCCTTTCATGCTACAAACCTTTCCTTGATCATGACCTTGAGTATCTCCCTGCTGGCTGGCTCCAGGGGGTGACCTCACCTTCACCGGGTGAGCCATCTCCACCTATCATTCTTTTGGTCTGCTTCCTGCCCATGTTGGTGTCCTGGCCCTGTGGTCCTTCTCTAGTGTCTGTGTTGGGTCTTCAAAGTTGTTGCCTGTCCCTGGGAACATAACCCAGCTCCCCTGGGCTGACTCCCTCTCCTTCTGTGGCTCTTTGAAAATTATATCATCAATTTGAGTAAACTTTACTAAAGTAAGAAAAAAAGGCCAGATGCCATCTGATCTGAATGTTATTTTACTGTATTAAAAAAAGTAAATTGGTGACCATATACTTTAAAATATGATACATTTTTTTCCTAGGTATATTCCTGTATGGACACATTTGTATTCTCTGTAATTCAAAACATTTTCTACCATCTCTCTTTACCAAAGAGTAAACATACAACATGCATTGTTTCAAACACTAGGAATAGAATATTGCTCTAGCTTTCAAAATTGTCATTGCAAACAGGTGTTGATGACACAGTTTTACTAGAGGTGATACGGTGTCCTTGAAATGAAGCCAGGACATCTAGCAGTCCTAATTTTATGGCATTGAAATTAAACATGGAAAGGTTCATAATTCTTTTTGAGGTATTCTTCCATTTCATAAAATGGAAGGAGAAAGTCCAGATCGACTTATATCTTTGGTGATGGGATGTCCACATGGCATCAGATGACTGTCCTGGTCTCCCTGGGCAGTAGCACATGGCAGCAAGACATTTTGAAGCAAGATAGATCTAAGGCTCCACTGCTTCTCGCCTTTTTGCCATTAAAACCAAAGAAGTGGCCTGCCTTCTTTACTATCTTTCATCACTATTTATGGGTACACAGAAATCTTTTCCTCTTTCCACCAACCCCGGTGGAACTGCTTACTTCTGACCACTGAACAATGTCATGTTGGCTTTGATTTCTCTGCCATTTGCCTTGGTTTCAAAAACCTTTTTCATCTTTTCTTAGATCAGTTCCAAAGACAAAGGCCTAACTTTAATTTTAAAAACTTGTGACAAAACCATCTGTAATTGCTTTTAAGAATGTTAGGGGAAAAGATAAAAGTTATTTTGGTGTAAGTGAACAATTGTCTTTTTTAGGTATGAATTTTCTGAACCTTGGAAAATAATTAAATTGAGTATTAAAAATGTCAGCAAAATATGAATGTCTTTTATTTGAAGGACTACTGAATTTCACTAAAATCAAGACTATTTACTTAAATTAACTCCAAGGGTATTTACTTATACACACACACACACACACAGGCCTAAACAATAAGTGTATATAGGTATTCAAATACTGACTCCATGTTCTTGTGAGCATGTTCTTTGTTCTCCATGATTCTTATCTCATAAGAAATAAAAATTGCATTGAATTTATAACTTTCAGAATTGATTTTAGAACTTTTATTTTGATATTTCTTGCTTTGAGGAAAAGCTATTTTAAGCAGGCTTGATAAATTTTGTAAGACTGAGGAAAGTAATAAAAAATTGTTATAGAAGTTAATGTTTATAACAGATTGAGCATACTTAATAAAAAAAATTCTAAATCAGAAATGCTCCAAAATCTGAAACATTGAGTGCCACCATGATGCCCATGGTATGCAAAACTCCATACCATGAAACTTTGTTTCATGCACAAAATTATTTATTATTTGTGTAATGTTGCCATCAAGCTGTATACATAAGGTATGTATGAAACAAATTAATTTCATGTTTAGACTTAAGTTTTATCTCCAAGATACTGTGATAGTCCCAAATCTGAAACAAACCCCCAATTTAAAACTTTACTGGTCCCAAGCATTTAAGATAAAGGATACTCAACATGTGTTAATTTTTTTTTATTTTCCAGAAGGGATTTGTCTCCATTCCTTACTTCCCTGCTATTCCCTGGTACTAGATAAAGAGTTCTAAATATCAGAATTTTAGTGTGTTTTGCTAACTGGTTTGTATCATACACCTAGAACAAAGCCTCGCATATGCTCAGTGCTTAGAAATTATCTCTTTTAAATGAAAAGTGGGAGGAGACCATTGCTTCAGCACCTGTTTATTGTCATGACACACAATTATAGGCCTAAGGGGATGTTTGAAGTAATTGTCCCTATTTCTCAGTGCTAGGATAGCAACTGGATAAGGTAAGCGGTTTCAGCGAAGTAGGTAGAAAAGACATAGGCCCTGATTAGTTCTTCTTCCGTACATGCCAATTACTGGAATATATCTTTTAATTCAAATTAAATGATTAAATGTATTTAATATTTGCTCTAATAATAACCAAATTTACCCAGATCTCTGATAATGGAGATAGATTCCCTCCCCCCGCCAATGCCAAAATATGTATGAAGGATGGATAGTGTGCATGAAGGGGTTGAGAAGAGGCAGAGTAATCTGGAATATTTTTTTCCCCTTATTTTCCCTAAAAGTAGGGTAGAGTGTAAGGTGTCTAGGGAAGAGGTAGCTAAGGCCATAAGCAGGATGGCTTATGCAGCAGCCTGTTGGTCCCCACGGAGCAGCACCCACTCAGTGGCTCTAGGTTGGGTGCATGTGTGCACAAAATCCTAGCAGGCAAAGACGGTCCTTCTAAAACCTTAGGCTTTAAATGTTTTTGGAAGAACAAAAATCAAACTTCAAACGCTAAGAAAAACAAAGACCCAAAGAAAGTACTTGGAATTCCTTTATTGTTCTCTTCATGCCAAGTCAGGAAATGACCAGTTTGGTTTATTAAAATCATTTTTGGAAAAACTAACATTTTTCATTTGAAAACAGTGAAATTAATCGGAACAAAAAACCCCGACACATGTAAAAATAATAACACCAGTGAATACAGGCATTCCATAGGACTTCCAGTGTCATAGTACAATTCTATTTTGAGGAGTGGCAGTTCTGCTCAGACTCAGATATGAAGTCCATAGAACATGGTATCCTATTGGAAGAAGTATTAGGACATGTCATTAATTATCTCATAGATGTTGGAGTGATCTTCTCTAAACCTTTCACACCTAAATTCCTAAAAATAAAAAAGAAAGAAAGGATAAAGCAATTCATCATTTTTATCTATCTGATAAAAACTCAGTATAAGGGAAGTAGAGGAGAGGATGAAAGTCTCCGAGATCTCTCCATTCAGGTCATGCACAGCAGTGATACCAGCAGCACTGAGCTGGGAGATTGCAGGGCAATACCAGTGGCAATGGAAATGATTATTTAGAATGCAGGAAGAGCCACTCAGGGAGAAAGCTGTTTGAAGTTTTGATTCATTAATTAAACTTATAAAAAGAAGCCTTATTCTCTTGCTCAAAACAACCACAATGAATCATGTTTTACATCAACTTTATAAGAATGTGGCAAATAAAAAACGTGGAAATCGGTATCTTAATAATTGAGGTTCAACATCCATAGGGAGGTCCAAACCCCATCACGCTTCAGTGACTCACTCCATCTGTATGATTGTCTAAGACTGTATCTCAGCATAAAGATAATTCGTAGGCTGGAGAAAGAGTTATGTTTTACATATACACAGACACACACACAAATGTTTTCAAAAGCAAAGTCATTGAAAAACACTAAGGAAGGGATTCAGTTGTAATCTCCGTAAAGCATAGTTTATAAAATACTAACCTGTAGATCAAATGACGAATTCATGATTTCTTCCAGGGATTCTGAAAAACATACAATGTGTGTGTGTGTGTGTGTGTATCTGCAGTCACACATGTCAATGATTAAAATGTGGTAACAACTTTTTAGTAAATATATTTGGTTGTTGTATTAACAGCCAATGATTGGCATATACATGCTCAACATGTGTTTCTGGAAATGACTTGGTGTTAGAATATTGTAGAAACTCTGTGTATACTCATGTGAAAAATTGTTCTCAGCGTGGTTTTATGTCGAAGATAACACCCCTGAACATGGAAACTCTTTCATAAACAGGTGTGGAATGCTTTTCCCATCAACAGGGCTTGTGTATGCATGTTTTTCCCTCAGATTTCCTTCCCTACCTAATCCTAAGTGTTGGTTTTCTGTGGGTTTCCAGCAAAGATTCTCCTTCTTCTTTACTTCAGCTTTTTCACGGGTAGGCTCATCCACTGTTCCATGAAGAAATCCCGAGGCTCTTGTCATCTGTCTGGGGATAACCTTTATGTTCCGTTCCAACCATTCTCTAACTGAATGTGTTCTGCATGCTTGCCTGATCCAGTGGTCCTGAGATATTTATCTAGTTCAGGAGACCTTTTTGTTCTCATTGTCTACATTCTACATACCAAAAATTGGGATCAGTCAATTTGTTTCCTTTAACATGATAGATTTGTTGTACCTGTTACTCTTCATTTTCTGTACCATGTTCTGGGTCTCCTGCCAGATGCCTCTCAGAATCCGAACTGCCTACTCTGGTGTCAGAGACCCTCTGTGATTTGGGCCATTTCCCATGCTGCTCTTAGAGCGAAGTTCATGGAGTTCTGGACCCCAGTGTGTTTTGCCACTCTCTGGACTTGTTATTTTTCCTTGGCAAAGTTCCATTTTTTACCTCTCTACCCTCTCCAAAAAATTTAAAAAGATAAAAATCAAAGTCGACTGAACCATCACAATACTTGAATCTTCGTCTTCCAAGGTGTTAATATTCTTATGTGACTTGATTCACATGTCAGATCATAAGCTGTGCATTCATTCTCTAATTCCTATCTTCAGTGCGTTATGAACTGTGGCTTAGAAAGATGAACCTTATTTAGCAATGAATTATCCCCCCAAACATTAATGACTCATTTATCACCAAAGAACATCTCAAAAGAAAATGCACCATAAAACCACTCCCAAATATTCCCCCCAAATAATAGGAAAATTAGAATGAGCTTCTTCAGGTTAAATATTGTGACTCAAAATATAGGCTTTTCAAAACAAAAGGAAACAAAGAGGCTTCCTTTCTTTTTTTTTAAGCATGTTTTATGTGTGGGAAAAATCAAGGATTTCAGTACCAGTAGTTAAAGGTGGATTATGTTTTTGAAATGTATTTTTAAGAATTGATTGTTCTCCAAAATCTTACGTTTCTTAGATTTTATGTCTATTACTTTACATAAAGGTGTATGCATTTGAATTTCAGTAATGATTTATTCTACTGATCAAATTTGACTACTCTCAGTCTAGCCCACTGCAGATACCAGAGAGGGCTGGGAATTTTTGTGTTTTTTTTTGGGGGGGGTGTTATGGTGGCAGATACCGAGGATTGAACTCGGGGACACTCAATCACTGTGCCATATCCTCAGCCCTTTTTTGTATATTATTTAGAGATAGGGTCTGAGTTGCTTATTAGTGCCTTGCTGTTGCTGAGGCTGGCTTTGAACTTGCAATCCTCCTGCCTCAGCCTCTAGAGCCACAAGGATTACAGGCATGTGCTACTATGCCTAGTGGGGCCAGGATTCCTAGAAGAAATACTCAAATCTATATAGACCCAAACACTGCCTGTGCAGTGAATAAACAATTTGACTATTGTAGTAGTACTCTTTAAAAATATATTTCTGCCGGGCATGGTAGTACACACCTGTAATCCCAGTGGCTCAGGAGGCTGAGGCAGGAGGATTGCGAGCTCAAAGCCAGCCTCAGCAAAAGCACAGCACTAAGCAACTCATTGAGACCCTGACTCTAAATAAATATAGGGCTGGTGATGTGGCTCAGTGGTTGAGTGCCCCTGAATTCAATCCCCAGTACCCCTCCCCCAAAATAAAAATGTATTCCATAAAATCTGTGCTGTTGCTTACCAATGTTGTACATGCTTATACAAATTAAAAGCAGTACAGAAAAAATATTTAGAAAGGTTAAAATGACCTGTAACTCTATCAACAGTAATACTGATTAATAGCTAGAATTTCAGTAACACCAAATACTGGGCCCTGTTCTAAGCATTCTTAAACATATTGTGTCAATTGACGTGCATCAGCCATGATGGAAGACAGATGAGGGAACTGTGGCACAAATGGTTAAGTGAACCTCATAGAAATTCCTCCCCTTTTTCCTGCAGGTAGACTGTCATTTAACATGATTGCCGTTACATTACTTACAAATAGTAACATACCATCCTATGTGTAGGTTCAACAGTTATCAGGTGCAAAACAAGCCCCCAGTTCTCAGTCTGGTCATTTCCAGCTGCACCTATCAGCAGTACCACCATCCATTTTTTCTTGAATTCCTGCTACTATTACCTGCTTTAAAAAAAAAAAAAAATCCCTGCAGCAGCTTCTTCTCACTGTCTTTACCAGTCTCAGCCACATCCTCTCCTGCTTGGGTAACTGCAGAAGTCTCTTTAACATGTCTCTCCGTCTCTCCATTCCCAAGGTCACTCACTCGTGAATCCCATTCTCCCTGCAGCAGCCAGAGTAAGAGTTTTAAAGGTTAAGTGGTTCTGGCTGCCCTTCCCTTGGCACACTTCGAGTTCACATCACTCCTGATGGTCCTCATAATAGACGCTACCTTTTCTCCATGGCCTTCAGACCCTGCAGCCCTGCCTTGTTCTTGGACCTCATGTCCTGTTGCTTCTCATCTCCCTTCCTCCTGCTCTGACTGCGTTGCCATCACATTGCCCTTGCTTCTCTCTCTGGGAAGTGTCCTGTTCATTCCTGTCCCAGCGCCTGTGCCTTAGCCCTTCCCTTTGGTTTGCTGTCTGCACGTGGCTGGTTGCTGGGTCATTTCAGTCTCCCCCACCTACCTAAGGGATCCTGTTCTTCAACCCCCCACCTTCTCTCAGTCCCTGTCAGTTTCTTCCTCGCACTCATGGCTGTGTGAAATTGTTTTCTCCTCTCCTCCCACAGGATACTCATCTTCCATGAGGATACAGACTTTCTCTTTCTCATTTACCTAAGTGCCTAGAACCATGGGGCCCAGGCAGACCTTCCATAAATAGCTCAGTTCATGACTTACGTACACACCCCCGTAAGCAAGGATGGTTACTGATATGTTCTTCACAGAGTTCTCCAGATTCTCGCTCTGCTCTCGATAGCTGAATGATTGCATGGGTTTCTGACACATGAAAAAATAAAGAATGTCAGCAGGGGGTGGGCAGCCATGGTAGAGCTTATATCTGATTACATAATAGTTCAGAAGATAGATTTACTGGATTTATAATGAGTAATTTTAAGAAATGAGATGGCCAGGCGCAGTGGCGCACACCTATAATCCTAGTGGCTCTGGAGGCTGAGGCAGGAGGATCTTGGGTTCAAATCCAGCCTCAGCAATGGTGAGGCACTTTTGTTTGCCACTCAGTGAGACCCTGTCTCTAAATAAAATACTAAATAGGGGTAGGGAAATGGCTAAGTAGCCAAGTGTCCCTGAGTTCAATTCCTGATACCCATCCCCAACCATTGAAAAAAAAAAAAAAAGAAATGAGGCAGTGTGACATGAGGGATTTGTGATCATTGACAGCAGATGGGTCATAGCAAAATGGGAAAGATAGTTTTACGTTTCGTGATTGCTAGGATGACATAATGCATTACGGATTCTCAGCCAGTTTCTTGTTATTTTTTGATCAGTAAATTTTTGTTCCCCTGCACAATTTCTTAGTGCTGAGTACCCAACCCTTTCAGGGGAACAGCCTTGTGTTTTTGATGGATGGCTCGTGCCACCCTCCCAGACGTCACCCAAGTCAGTATGAACCTTTGATTAATCTTTTCAATCTCTTTACTGGGTGATGAGAACTATTATATTTGGCACTGAAAATGGTGGCAGCTTACTTGTGCTTTCCTAAGAGAGACTCTCTTCGTAAATGGAAAGATAATGTTCACTCATTTCTGCTTTATAATATTTTAACATTTGTATGCAATACTAAGAACTACCTTTGTCTGCTAATGATAAACTTCTTTCTGTGAACAATGCTTCTTTGATTACCAAGACCAAAAATGACCAGTTTGAGTAGTTTTTCCAGCTCATCAATATTAAAATATTTTTAGGGGGTAGAATAACATTTAATGCATACTTCTATACAGAAATTGTAGTTAACATTGGCATAACTGTGATCCTATAAGATGCGAGAAAAGATTCTAAATGCTATATAAGTAGCCAATCTAAAGAGAATAATATTTTTACATTTTTATGCTTGGTCCAGATCAAACAGTGGTTCCTGACTATATCTTCTGTTTTATTATCTTTTTTAAAAATCATTTTTTAGTTGTTGATGGATCTTTATTTTCTTTATTCATTTATATGCAGTGCAAAAAATCGAACCTAGTGCCTCATACATGCTAGGCAAGTGCTCTACCACTGAGCCACAACCCCAGCCCCTGTTTTATTATCTTTAATTTGAGCTTTAAACTCAATTTGGATTAAACTTTTTCATAAGAAACCATCCCATTTGTCTTTTATACCTTTTGCACCTTAAAAGGATCCTTTGCAAAGGATCTTAAGAGATCATCAATTCAACCTCTTTATTTTACAGTGAGAATTTTGACTCAAAGAAGGGAGATGATTTTAAGGTCTTACCAATAATTGCTGACCTGAAACAAGAAACCAGGCCTCTTTACTGAGGCTTCTCTCCATCTTTGACCCCTGCATGTCTGACCCTATGGTGTGAGACTCACATCCTATATGAAACTTAGTAAGTAGATTGCACTCTAAAGGTGAATTTTGACATTCAAAGCTCTCAATACCCTCTGTGTTTTGAACTGTGTCTAAGAATTGTGTTCAAGATCTGCCCCTCTATTCCTCCCTCCCTCCCTCTCTCCCTGCTTTCCTCTCTCCTGTAAAATGTATAGATGCATTTGTCACAACTGGATGCATATAACCTCCAACCATGGGCCATCTTTCAGTTTCAGAGGTAGATGATGAGATATCAGTAGAGATTAGAATTTCCAAAACCCATCCACACTTTGTGGTCTGTCTCTTGTGTTAGGAAGGTATGTGTTTGTGAGGCAGCTGGCAGAGCTTTTGAGAATAGTCTGTGTCTCTGGTTTTCCCTCCTCTGTGCAAAGCTAGATGAACCATGTGGGAATTGAACCTATAACATTGGCCCTATCAATATACCTTCTGTAAAATTGCCCTTGGTAAATTTATGTTCTACTGTAATGAGATTATGAGTGTGATTTCATTCATTCAATAAATAGTACCAACCTAGGGCTAGTGACAGTGGTAGCACAGAGATCCTTATGATAAGTATTTGGCCTTCAAGGGATTAGGGTAAGCACCCAGGTCACTAATGCAAGGGCAAGAGTGAGGTCTGTTCAAGGAGAGCTGAGGACTTGGGAGGAGGGGGAGTGGCCTGCTGTAGGGACATCAGGCTTTCAAGGATGGGTAGCACTTCTGCTTGCAGGAATAGGGGAAATGCTCAGCTGTGTAAATGGTGGTTGACCAAGATCTCTTAGAAAGAATGTTGGCATGTGCTGAGCATAAGGCTAGACATTATGGAGAGACCCTGCAGGAGAAGGTCCATTAGAGGAGGAGCAACTTAGACATCCTGCTGGGGCTTTCCCTCACCCTGGCATTGAGTCAGGGCAGTTGAAGGCCTCTGAGCATGGGCACAATACAGTCAGAACTCTGCAGCATCAATTCCTTGGTCAGAATGAATTGGAGACCCAGGAGGTTAGAGACAGGGAAACACCCTTAGGGTGTAACAAAGGCCAGGACCCATATTACCAACAGTGGAGTGCAGAGAAGGGATGGGAATTTGCAACGCTGCAATGAGCAGGACTTGGTAGCTGGTTATGCTGAGTAGTTGTGGAGAAGATTAGCAATCCCACTCCTCTGTGGCTTTGCATTCCATAGTTTCAGTTACTTTTGGTGTGAAAATATTGAATGAAAAACTTCCTCAAAATAAACAATTCATAAGTTTTAAAATGCAGTATGATGGCTTCTCAGGAAATCTGAAATGTAGTATAATGGCCTCTCAGGCAGTCTTGTTCCACCATGCCCAGGAATTGAATCATTCCTTAGTACAGTGTGTCCACAGGTATATGATACCCATCTGTTAATCACTTAGTCAACTCACTTACCAGACTGGTTATCACAGAATCACTGTACTTATGTTCAACCCCCCCCCCATTTTACTTAATAACAAACCTAAAGTTCTAAAGTAGTGATGCAAAGGAGACACCAGGGAAAAAATATTTGAAAGGACAGTTGTGTGGCATTATTGTAGGGTATATGGGAGAGAACATTGTACATAGAGAATGTGAGGGTTCAGTACATGATACATGGTTTCAGACATCCATTGGGCATCCTGGAACATATCCTTCATGGATAAGGAGGGGGCCAATTATGTAGGGTTTGAGACTGGGTAATTAATAGGTGGCAATACCTTTCAGAATATCAAGATCTGGGAAAAAAGAAGATAAATATGGTTTTGAATACTGTATGTTTAAGAAGCTTATAGAACATAGAGGAGAAAACATGAGATTGTAGGGAGAGGGAAAGAGTGGAATGTTTATGGTGATTTGGAACATCTTTCACCAAGAGAGCCATTTGAATCTGAGATAGTGCGTGAGCTCATTAGGGGATAGTGTCGAAATGGGAAAAATGATGGCCAAAGTAGAACTGTGAACTTAGTGATGGACAAGATGAGGAAGAGCCTGAAAAATAGAGATGTTGGAGATGGGATAAGAAAGGATCTTGTAATATCATTGGAGAGACAAACCAAAAGGCACATCCAGGGCTGAGGTTGTGTGGCTCAGTGCTAGAGCACTTGCCTGGCATGTGTGAGGCACTGGGTTCGAATCCTCAGCACTGCATAAAAATAAATAAATAAAATAAAAAGATGCATCGACAATTAAAAAAAATGCACATATAGGTGAAGTTGCCATCTTGTCATTGAAAGCTATTAGTGAATATAAGGGAAACAGAATTAATATTTGATTTGGTTTTGTAAACGTAGTTTTCCTTTGTATTTCATAATTCATCTGTAACTCTCCAACTGGTTACAAACAAATTGCATTTCTTTGCATGAGGACTGCAGGACTGCAGTAGACATTGGAATTCATGGCATGGTGGGTCTTGCAGAGACTGTGGTGAGGATGCCAGTTATCTGATCACTAACTCAAGTATTGATTGAGTGTACTGTTAGTCAGTGTTACTATAGCAAAATACCTGAGATAATCAACATAAAAGGAAGAAACGGTTAGTTTTGGCTCACAGTTTCAGAATTCTCTATCCAAGTGACCAGCAGGGTCAAATGGTAGAGCAGGACATCATGGCAGGCTGCATGGTGGAGAAAGCCTGTTTTCCTCATGGAAGTTGGCAAACAAAGTGAGCAAAGTGAAGAAGAGCCAGGGCCCCAATATTCCCTTAATGGACACACCTGCAGTGACCTAACTTCTTCCTATGAGACCCCACTTCTTAAAGGTCCCACCAGCTCCCAAAATGCTGGGGACCAAGCCTTTAACACCTGGGCTTTGGGGGACTTAAGATCCAAACCATAGCAGACACCTACCGAGTACCCAATACTGTTTCATGCATGGGAAACAGATAAGTGCATAATGCATGGAGATTCTAGCCCATGCTGAATTTGCTTTCTTGTGTAGATAAGACAAATAATAAACTTTAGCAAATAGATATCATGTGCAATAGAGAAGAGGTGTTTCTGAACAGGAAGTCAGCAAAGGCCTCAGAACCATTTGAATGAAGGTCTGAAGGAGATGAGGGTGTTGGGGGGGGGGGCTGTGGATGTCTGATGAAGAGGGTCAGATGTGCAAGGACCCTGACACGGGATCCTACCTGGTGTGTTCAAGGACCAACAAGGAGCTCAGTGTCACTCAAGTGGAGAAGGCCAGAGAGAGGCGAGGGAAGGTGCAGAGGCCTGACTGTGCCCCTGTGGTCTGCAAGTATGAGGAAAACTCTTGAATGGATGTGAGCAAAGGAATAAAGGGATCCTTCTGTCTGCAGTGGCGGGTGAGGGAGCAAAGAGAAACAGGAAGACCAGCTAGGCAGCCTTGGCAGAGTCCCAGGTCAGAGGCGTGGGCAGCTGGGACTAGCGTGGTACCAGAGGAGGTTGTGGAAGTGAGCAGAGCCGAGTGCACTCACTCTGAAGTGAGGTGAACAGAATTTAGCAGACGGGTGTGTTGTGTGAGAGGAGGGGAGGATTCAGGGAGGAGTCTAGATATTTTTACTCTGATCAACTAGAAAGAAAGAAGGGTGGTATTAGCTTGCTGGGGCTGTTGTAACAAAGGGTTACACGCTGGGTGGTTCAAACTACAGTGAATTTATTGTCTTGTAGTTTTGGAAGTGCTAAGTCCAAGAGGAAGGTGTTGGCAGCATTGGTTGCTTCTGAGGGCTGTGACAGAGAATCTGTTCCGTACCTCTCTCCTCCCTTCTTCTGGTTTGCCAGCAACTTTTGGCCTTACTTGGCTTCTGGATGCTTCTCCAGATCTCTGCCTTCATCTAAACTTGGCACTGTGCTGGGATCTGTGCCCCAATTGCTTCCTTTAGTAGGGTTCATCCTACTCCAACATGACCTTATCTCAACTAATTACACCTTCAGCAACCCTATTTGCAAGTAACTAGGTCACATTCTGATGCAATAAGGTCACATTCTGATGCAATAAGGTCACATTCTGAGGCACTAGGGGCTGACTTTGACCTATAAATTTGGAGGGGACACAATTCCACCCACAATAGTTGCCACTAACAGAGATGATGAGGTCTGTTAGAGGGACAGGTTTGGATGCAGGGAGAAGATGAGCAAAGTTTTGGACATGTTGAGTTTGGGGTATATATCAGACCCCCAAGGGCAGAGGCCAGGTGGGCTATTGGATGAACAGGTCTGAAGTTCTGGGCAGGATTCTGAGCTGGAGATAAACATTTGGAAGTCCCCAATATATTAAAACCAAGAGACTGGATGAACTCACCAAGAAAGTTAAGTTTGGATAGCAGAAGAGAAGCGTTCCAGAGATTGACACTAAGAGGCGAATAAGTATTGGGACCAAGACCAAAGCCCACAAAAATGTTAAATAAAAATCCCACATATGCTTGCCATTGTGAGAAAGCAATTACATTTTAATGATGATTTTATGTTACATTCTAAACATTTACGAAGTCTCGGCGCTGCTCTGTGAAGTGCGCTATGACAGCCGGAGCGTGGATTGAATTTTACCAGCTAATATGTTGAAGAAGTTACTGGTGCTGAAATGGAATGTTTTGAATGCCATAAAAAAGTCAAAGGACACTAATAAAAATAATAAAGTGCACTTTTCTCAGAAGGAGAAACAACTTTGGAGAACATTGTTTTGGTCCTTGATTTAAGAAGTCGTTTGCTAGAAAGGCCGTCACGGTACAGTGCTCTGAGCGGCTGCGTAGTTTGTTCCTTCAGCTATTGCTGGGGAGAGGGTAGTTCAAACATTAAAATTGTTTTTAAATGTTTACATTAACATGATTTTACTGTTTTAGCTAATTTGGGGAGCAGAAGTCAGTGCCATTACAAGCCAGTAGGCCCCTTGGTGGTTTTCTTTTTTCCATGTGCCTGCTGTCATCCTCAGAGGCAGAAGCACTGACAGCCAGGTGACCAAAGTTTTCTGAACGTGTTCAGCTCGTATTTTTTGCCGATCCATTGCCCCCCCACCCTGCTTCCTCTGCCTTCTTTCTCTGTCTGGCGACCACCTAGGCAGACTTGAAGGCTCAGCTCAGCTGTCGCATTTGGGCAAGTATTTTCTGACTTCTATATTCCCACCCTTCCCAATATGGAGAGCTGAACTGACACCGTGCCACCAAATGACCCTGCAGCCCAGCACTTACCATGGGAGTTTGTGCCCCCACCACCTTGGTGGCAGGGACTGGATTTTTTTAAGTATTTATTTTCTCTGTATGTTGCACTGGTCCTATTGGTAAATATTCAATAAATGCATGCGAACTATTTAATAAATGCATGTGAACCATAAATACGAACTTTGCCTGCTCAGTGCACATCACCGAACTTTGATTTCTTATTACAATACAAAACGTTTTGTTTGGAGTGTACCATTAACTAACATAGTAATGTGTCAAATATTTTGAGAAGACCCCCTTAAAGAGGATTCAAGCAGATGGTTGCTTATAGGGTTACTTTTGTCCCTAAAAAGCTGTTCCCCGGCGCCCTCTACTTTCTTCCATTGAAAGATACCTGGGATGTATGGGTTTTTAGTTTTGTAATGATTGTGTCCCTTCAAATTAGTAAACAAAATGAGGTAAATGGAACATATCCAGGAGCTTGGAGGGTGAGATTGCTGGCAGTTGTGGCAAAGGAAAACAATTAATGGATTGTTTTGGAAGGGGGTGGGTTTTTAAAAATCAGGTATAATAAAGATCAATAATGAGAATCTTCAGTGAATAGTGTTGAAAAGTATTGTAATAACTCTTTGGTGTCCAAACAGAAGGATGGCAGATACTATCATGATGATTTGGCGCAGGAGTCTTCTCACTGACCTTGGAGTGCCAGGAAGCATGGTTTCTTTCTGTATGAGTGAGATGGGTGGAGATTGTATATATTCCCAATAATAGGAGAGGGCAGGAAAGTGTTCACATCTGAGTATTGCTCCTCTCTCAGTGCTGGGATAAGGCTTTTCCAGGCGCCATTTTTGATGTCTCCCTCTGATGGACTTTGCCTTCATTCTGCTGAGTCACATAGCATGTGGCCCCAGCATCCTGAATCCATGGTTGGAGCTTGGATTATTGACACATTTGGAGCTAAGCTGAGCAGCATATGAAATGTGCCATTATAGTTTAGTTATTAAATCTTGATTTCTTTCCCCAGCTCTACTTTACGAAGTGTTTCTACTGGATCCTCAAGACCTTCCAAAATATGTTTGGTGTGTGGGGATGAGGCTTCAGGATGTCACTATGGGGTAGTGACCTGTGGCAGCTGCAAAGTCTTCTTCAAAAGAGCAGTGGAAGGTAAATGTTCATGTGGGTGTTCCTTTTTCGCATTCTTTCTTGTGTGTCGTTGACCCGCACAGTTAATATTACAGTGTTCTTGGGAAATTCTTCAAAAAATATTTTTGATGTAATCTAACCCATAATGAATAGTAATAATGTCTTATCTAAAAACTACCTGGAGATTTTCCACTGAGCAATATTTAATGGGCCCGATTCAAAATTGCAAGCAGAGATCTACCAGACAAAAAGGCTGTGTTGTTTTTGTTTTTTGTCAGAGTTTGTTTTTCAGTGAGACTTAGAAAAATAATTCTGTGTTACTGTAAACTTAATTTGCATGATCCAGAATAGCATTTTTACTAGACACACATAGAATACAGCATCTCTGCCTTTTCCAAGTTTTCTTATAAATATGTGTGTTTCTGGCCATTGAAAACGTTCAATATTGGGATCCAGTTTGTGATTTTTACAGACCAACTATTCAGACTCCCGGCCCCCGTCCGAGTCCTACCATTATTCCCACTGAAGATTTCCAAACGAGTAGATTAAGTGAAAAAGTTGATTTGAGGTTTACCCAGTATATTCAGGCTGGCCTTTGCTTCTATTCCAAATAATTGCACTTCTTAAGTAGGGATAGATGTTTTTCCCTTCCCCTACCCTCACTTATGAGTAATTAATTAATATCACTTAGGCTACAAGGCTTTATTGATGTCGAAAGCTATGAATATGTAGCAGTGGAAATATTACTGTGTCATTGATACTTAAGTTCACTTAAGAGCTCTACATGAAGACCCCATAAGGTTTATTTCTCAAGGAATTTTTCTGAAAAATAAAGTTTTCAGAGACTCAATCAAAAGCAACCTGAGTGTTTCACCTTTGTTTTTTCCAGAGACCACAAGGTATTGTCCTTGATTCTGGGATACAAAAGCCAACCAAGTAATTCTTTCTTTCTTCTTGGGATTGATTTTTCATTATTCAATTGATATTACTTTTTTTCATTGTTTACACTGCTGATTATTTGATAGCCCTGATACACAGCATTGAATTTGTAGTTACGACTCTAATAATTCTTTCCCAGATATGGGCTCTTGGTTACAGGTGGCAACAAATTCAACATAAACTGGCTTAAGTGCCAGTGGAAATTTGTTGGCTCAGGTACTGGAAAGGCCTAGTGCAGGCTTGGCTTCGGCAAGGCTGTAGTATTCAGCCAGGTCATTAGAACTCAGTCCCCTTCTCTCCATTGCTTCCCTTTGTTCAGGCTCTGTCCTCGGGAGGTTCACTCATGATGCCGAGACAGCTACCAGGTCTCCATAAGTAAGAGGTTTTCTGCTTCTAGCAGTTTCTTTATAAGTCCCCAATGGAACCACCTCAGGTTGAACTTGGCCCACATGTCTAATCCCTGTGGTGGGGGACACAGTGAGGGGATGGACTAGATCTGGCTGGAGTCAGACCAGACCTCCTGAACCATCTAGACCCGAGAGGAAGGGTGTTTCCCCTAGGAAAACAATGAGTTCTGTTATCAGAAGGCTGGTTTTCCAACACCAGGAAAAGTCAGTTTCTAAAAGTACTGAAGTCAGTCTGTGTTCTAAGGCAGGTCCCTCTTTCTCTCTTGCCTTAATTACACGATTGACTCAGTAGAAGATAAATAGATGAAATGTATTTCTGGCACCTTCCTAATCCCATCTTGTACCTTCCGGTACAAGAGCTCTCCTTCCTAGAGTCACTCATTAGTGAACAAATTAAGTGATATGTAAAAATAGGGAATGAATTAAAGCAAATTTTTTTTCTGTGTTTGTATAATTATGCCATAATGAACCCCAATACTATGTATAACTAAAATCAACTAATAAAAATAAATAAGTTCAGCACCGTGGGGCAGGACATTCTGGAGTGGGCAGTGGGAGCCTCCACATGAGCCAGCTGCCCCCACCTGTGGATCAGCCTCATGTCAGGGCCCACACTGTGACTCTTGGTGGAATCTGCCCTTCTCTGCCAAAGCAAAAGGTTTTCTAGACATTTTTGCTTAGTTTTTTTTTTGTTTGTTTTTTGGGGTTTTTTTTTGTTTGTTTGTTTTTTGGGTTTTTTGTTTGTTTGTTTTTTGGGTTTTTTTTTTTTTTTTTTTTTTTTTAGTGTTTTTTCTTTAAGTACGTGAAACAGGAATTGCTTTTGTAACTCGGAATTAAATGTGGAAAAGCCCATAGGTAGAGGCATCATTTTCCTTCTTTGGAAAGCTGTTCAATCTCTGGGGGATTTTTAAAGATTTTTGTTAATATAGTTTATTCCCTATTTATTTGGGAATTTGAGCTTCAGCATTTGTCTACGTGAAACAAGGCTACAGATTTAAAATACAAACATCATGTGAGTAAAAGTCTGCTTTGTTTTTATATTGGTATATTTTGTGTTTGTTTACTGTTCTATCCCATGTGTGTGAGAAAGAGCATATAAATAGGGGAACAAAAAGGTTCCGTGTGTATCTTAGGTTTTGGAATTAGCATTGTGAGACTTTTAATAATACATTATGTGGCTTGAAGCACTTATTTTACAAAACTACATCAGGGTGATTTTTATTCCCATTTTCCGGATGAAGACATGTAGGCTCAAGCCCAGCCAAGTAATCAATTCAGAATCATATGGCCAAACGTGGACCCATGCTGAGTCTTGTGACTCCAATCATAGACGCAATCTTACAGCCTAAGAATTCTAGGTCCTGCAGTATGTTTTACCATCTCATTCTCGGGTCCGTGAAACTTCCATGCTGTGTTCATCTACTCATGTCTGCTGGGTCATGATAAAGGAAGCAATTTAAGCATTGTCGTTTGGTACCCTCAGTATGTGTGCACATGTGTGACTGTGTGTATAATGCCTGGTTTCTGTTCTCTCAACTAAAAGGCTCAGGAGTCACTCTAGTTAAACTGGGCTAACTGGGCTGCATGAAATAACCACACAAGCGACACGAATACCTTTTTCTTTGGGGTTGCTGTGACGGCTCCTCTGACCTTAAGGGTCCGCAGAAAGAGAGAGAGAGAGAGAGCACGCGTTGACCCCTTTTATTGAGGAGAAGCTATTCAAATGAGGCAAGGGGTCAGGTTTCAGGGGGCTGAGTCTATCTTCATGATGTCCACTGTCAGCAGGTTGGCTGACACCTGGGTAGGCCACACCCAAGGGCACAGTAAGAGGAGGGGACACACACAAGGCACTTCCATGGAAGATTCTATCCTAAACAGGGCAAGGGGTGATATTACAAAGGAACAGGTGAGCATAGCTTTACCCAGGGGGCTGTAGCAAGACACACCCATTTCTGTGACTGAGCGCCTCAGCACCCAGCTGGGGAGTGTAACTCAGTCACCCATAAGGTTGGCCTCCCACAGTATAACATGACATACATGTGTATGCATGTTGGAGTATTTGACTATTTGGCTTTCTGATTTCCCTGCCTTCTTAGATTATAATAGGGCATTCCCAACAGAAGTGGGTAGCGGTTGCTGAGATGAGGGAACTCGGGGTTAAAGCTAAAAGGAACTAAGAGCACTAAGGAACGATGTGGAGATGATCACTACAGAGCAGACCAGGAGGACAAAAGCAACAGCCTAGTCTCTGAGTTACTGGCTTGAGGCTTTATGCTCCTGAGGAAGTCACACTAAAGCTTGCTGTAATTGCATAGTGGTGACTATAAATCATTTTTAAAGTGTAAGCTATGTGCTTTGTGTTCTGTTTACCGAGATGTACGTGAGTGCTTTATTTCTTCTTACACATTTAATATAAAGACACTTGGAGCGTTCCTCCAGAGTACCTTAGTAATATCAGCTAATAGCCATATTAGCATACTCTGTGAGTGGAAGTTTCTAATTTTATCTTTTTAACTTTGAATCATTCCAAGATTTTCAGGACCTTTCTGACTTGAAAAAGAAAATGATAAGTTTTTAAATATATTTTAAAACTTTATTTCCCCCTCATGTTGGAAACTGGACTGGCTCTAGAGTCAAAAGACCTGGTTTAAATGTATTACAACACTCACTAGATGTGAGATTAAGGCAAGCTTAATCTGGGTCTCAGTTTTTTTTTTTTCTATAAATGGGAAAAGTAATATTGCCCTGTCTTAACATTGTTATGAAAATATAGTGTAAGTACAGATTTTAGAAATTGCAGAGTGGAATCAAAATATTAGATCATTATTACTCTCTAAGAACAAATGTGAAGTTCTCTGATAATGTCTGTGCAGAGAGACAGGGTGAATGATAGATTGCACCGCTAGGTCCTAGATTTTCATTTTTCTTTATTAGATCATCATTTTTTTCCCTTAAATATGATATTCTGTCTCTAGAGCTGCCCTTTGAGATGGAAATATCCTTCTAGATTAGCAGTTCTCAATGACGTAAGAGGGGTGATTGAGAGTTTATGGAAATTTCCTGGACTGGCTTTTCCAATCTTGACTGGACTGTCAAGATTTCCTCCCATAATGGGCCTCCTTGCTGAGTGGGAGCATTCGCACCTTTGGGAGTCACACAGTTGAGATGATACTGAGAGCTACCAACTAGACTTTTAGCTCTTGTTATAAAAGTCTTTAGGGTAAGTCAGGGTCTACTCTTTACAACCTAGGAAAATTATAGATATTAAGATCCCCACCAAATAAATATCTGAATGTATACATGAATGTACCTTTGTGGCATATGAGCAATCAAGGTTAAATGACTTGCTCCAAAAATTTATATATTACCAATGGAACTTGTCCAAGAAGTCATGTGCCTTTTGACTTCTAATCTGTAATTTCTAATTCTAGTCAGAGTTTTTAACTGGGTCTCTTTCTAACTGTAAAATGTTGTTATTTCATCTTATCTGTGTATTTTAATGGTGATCCCTCAATGAACAGAACTGCCTAGATTCAGCATGCAATTTTACAACCTAATTTCCTTCTCAGATATACAGTATATGTCTGGAAGACATATAAGGTATCACAAATCATTGAATAGCTTTAAGGCTGTAAAAGAGGAAGAGAGTTCATTATTATGTAAAAATCAACTGGATCTATACTTTTGTAAGCAGACCTATAAGGCTGAAGAGTCGCCATCTTGGTAAGGTCAGCCAAATCATTTGATGCCTGTTTCTGCACTCAGACCTTTCCCTTGCAGGGGGAGACTCGTAAGTCTATTTCTTGAAATGAAATTGCTTTAAAGATATAATTGCAGATTAAACTTAGGGCTTTTAAAATATGCAATATATTAAGACAACCAGACCTGTGAACAGATAGCTTATTCCTTTCACATGTCGTTCACAGCTTACAGGTCAAGAAACTTTAAATTTATCAATTGACTATTCTATAGGAAAAACATTTTTAAGGAAATGTTATGGCTGATAAATAGTTAATTTTTTTTTGCTTCTTTAAAATTAATTGAGTGAACTGAACAGGCCCAGAGTAAAGTGTGTCTCACCATGTCTTAAAACCAAGTTATCTCTACCAGCACCACGAGTAAGTGTGCTCATGGGCAAGAGGGAGGAGAAGCAAAAGTGTGCGCAAGCAGGAGGTGTGTGTTGGGTGGCACAATGGACAGTTGTGTCCCAACATAGAGAAACTCCAATTAAGTGGACACAAGCTTAATCAAGGTATAATATAACTCATATATCTGTCCCCTTAGAACTGACAGTATAAAATTAAGCCCATGATAAAGCAAGGAAATAATGTAACATCTACTTGTCAGATGTCTTCAGTTAATAATGTAAGATGCAAACCCTCATGTTCCCAGGAACCATGTAAAGGAAGCTAATGGTCATCCAAGAACATTGTGGAACCTGCTACTTCAGGGGCAGGAAGCTGGGGTCTGGCTTACAGTTTTCTTACATTCTATAGATGGAGTTGAAGGTTTTATTTTGATTTTTTTTTCCTTTACCAGAAATTAGGAATCAGTAACCTAATTCTTTCTAATTATTTGCTGTAAGAAATTAAATAAACACCTGCCCCATATGTTTTATCTATGATTTTTAGGAACACTCTTTTCTTCCTTATGTAAGCATGTGTTAGTGGAAAATGTTTGCTAACCATTCAGTTGGTTGCTATGGAAACACACAGAGCCATGACATTTAGGCCACCCTGGAAGGTCAGGGAAGGCTTCTCAAAGAATTGACCCCCACCCTGAATCTAGAAAGATTAAGACTGGCAGTGCTGAGAGGAGATAAGGATAGGTGGTCTGCACAGGGCATCAGAAACAATTTCTTGTTTACATTGTGTAAAATTTGAGGTGTGAGCAATAAAAAGTGAAAGTAAATACACAGTTTGGGACCAGGTCCTAGACTCCAAGCAGGAGCCTGAATTCATCCTTGGGCAAAACAGAACCTCTCGGAGTTTTCACACAGCAGAGAGGTAAGCTCAGTTTTGCTTTAAAGATCTGGCTGTGGTGGAGCACGATTATTTAAGTGGAAACAGTTCTGGTAGCTGTTTTCATCACTGAGGCAAGAGATAAGCTAGGACAGGCCTGGGCCCAGGTGTTAGGGATTGAGAATGGGAACGGGGAAGACTTCTCTGAACTCTGGCACCTTTATATTGGAGAGAAAAAACAAAACTCTAGGGTTATTCCCCAGACTGGCCCCTGACACCATTTGCTGAGATTGGGGATGTGGAGTGGGGCAGCTTTCGGGGCATGGGAGGAAAGGTGGTTTTTTGGTTTTGTTTTTTTAATTGAAAACTTTTTAAAATTATTCTTTTTATTTATATACCACACCAGGATATACCCTGACATAATCACAAACGCATCGAAGAACACAACCTGCTCCACTTTAAGTCCCCAGCCCTTCTCCTTCATCTGCACTCCAGGTCTTCCCTCTATTTTGATGAAATTTCCTGCCCCCTTCTTCTTTCTCACTTTCTCTCCCATCCCCGCAATTTTCGATTAGCTTCCTCAAATCAGAGAAAACATTTGACTTGGACTTTTTGAGACAGGCTTATTTCGTTTAGCATGATAGTCTCCAGTTCCATCCATTTACCAGATGTCATATAGTCATTCTTCTTTATGGCTGAGTAATATTCTGTGTGTGTGTGTGTGTGTGTGTGTGTGTGTGTACTACATTTCCTTTTATCTATTCATCTGTTAAAGGGCACCTGGTTTGTTTCCATAGCTTGGCTGCTGTGAATTGGGCTGCTATAAACATCAATGTGGCTATGTCACTGTAGTATACTGATTTTAAATCTTTTGGATGTATACCAAGGAGTGGGATAGCTGGGTCATATAGTGGTTCCATTCCTAGAGTTTTGAGGAGTCTCCTTACTGCTTTCCAGAGAGATTGCATTAATTTGCAGTCCCACCAACAATGTACATTTATCCCCACGTCTTCACCAACATTTATTATTTGAATTCTTGATCACTGTCATTCTGATTTGAATGAGATGAAATCTCAATGTAGTTTTGAAATTGCATTTGCCTAATTGCAAGAGATGTTGAACATCTATTTCATATATTTGCTGAGAATTCATATTTCTTCTTTTGAGGAGTGTCTGCCCATTTGTTGATTGGGTTATTTGTGAGGGTTTTTTTTTTTTTTAGTTCTTTGTATATTCTAGATATTAATGCCCTGAGGAGCAGGTGGCAAAGACTTTTTCCCATTCCATAGGCTCTGTCTTCAAGTTCTTGTTTCCTTTGCTCTGAAAAAAAGCTTTATTTGATGCCATCCCACTTATAGATTTATTTTATTTTTTTGGCTTTGGGAGTCTTTTTGAGAAAGTTGCTTCCTGTGCTGATGTATTGGAGAGCTGGGCCTGTGTTTTCTCCTAGTAGCTGTGTAGTTTCTGATCTAATTCCTAGGTCTGTAATCCACTTTGAGTTGACTTTTTCTCAGGGTGAGATACAGGGGTCCAGCTTCATTCTTCTACATATGGATAGCTAGTTTTCTCAGCACCATTTGTTAAAAAGACTGCCCTTTCTCCAACTTATGTTTTGGCATCTTTGTTTAGTATCAGATAACTATATTCACGTGGATTTTTCTCAGTGCCTTCAGTCCTGCTCCCTTGATCTCCATGCCTGTTTTGGTATTGATACCATGCTGTTTTTGTTACTGTGGCTCTGTAGTATAATTTGAGGTCCAGCATTGAGATACCTCCTGCTTCACTTTTCTCATTAAGGATTGCTTTGGCTATTCTAGGTCTCTTATTTTTCCAACTAAATTTCAGAACTGCCTTTTCTAGTTCTATGTAGAATGTCATTGGAATTTTTAAGGGGATTGTGTTGAGTATACCTAGCGCTTTTGGTAGTATGGACATTTTGACAATATTCTGCCTAGGAAAGGTCCTTTCATTCAGCAAACATTTCTCCATTTTCTGCTGTGTACCACACATCATAGTAGGCACATCTAAGGATATTTTGGACAAGGATCAAGTGAACAAAATAGACAATGATCTCAGTCTTGATGCAACTTACAGTTTAGTGGGGAGTGGTTAAGAGGTAATACATAATACATCAGTTGTTTTTATAATATTGGAAAAGCTGATAGGTGCTGTACAACACAAAAAGTATCAATAGGATAAAGCAGATAAGGGGTGAAGTTGGTTTAGAATGAGTTTGAGATGCCTGTGAAACCTTCAGTGGTGTTTAATAGGAAGTTGGTTGTGTGATACTGCAGCTTGGGGAGCAAGGCAAGATAGAAAGTATTTTGGAGTCATCATCCATTAAAGTAGATGCAATTGCCCAAGAAATAGGCTTTTAGAGAGACAGAGTGAGCTGAGGTTAGAACCTTAGAGAACATAAATCTAGGACAGTGACTATACACGTAGCATATGTGTGGAGAATTTGTCTCTCCCCCTTCCTTCTCCAGGTTGTATACAAAAGAAACTTAGTTACTTCGTGTCTGATTACTCCAGGATTTAGGGAAATTTAGACATTATTGAATCTGCAATTTTTAGCTTTGTTTCTTTATTCATCAGTATCCTTTGATTACTATGGAAACGTAGCCAATCCAGAGGCTCCCCCCAAAACAAGGAGGGAATGTGATTCGGTAACCAGTGCAGAATCAATGCCCAACATATTGGCAGTGCTAACGAAACCCTCGCTCGTTGTTTGATAACTGACAAATATATGGGATTCACCCTTGTTTCTGTCTCCATTGCCATTTATTTGTTCTCTGAAGGAGAAAATAGGTGGAATTGATGTGTTAGAAAACGACTTGACATAGGAAGGTGTGAGCCAAATGTAAGTTAGCGTTATCCACAGAGAGCCGCTTGTAGCTCACCTTTTTACATCAAGGTGCACTTCATAACGGCAAATCTGAAAAATAGCAGTGGCACAGGAAGTAATTTTTGAAGTTATTCCCTATGTTTATGTGTTTGTTTACAGTGCAACTTAACTGGGCGGGGGGGGGGGGCAGAAAGAAAATGCCAGCCACTCACAGATTGCCATGAGTTAATGTGAAATTTAAAACACAGTGAAGTGGGAAGGAGAGAAGATAAGAGCAAGGAAGAGAAAACTGGAGCCAGGCATGGAAATTATACTGAGAATGTATGTCAGGAGGCCTTGATAGAGGCTGGCCATGTATTTGGCTCAGTTTTCTAGCAGCCAATCCAAAGCCGTGAGTCATCTGGCCCCTGGTTCTTTAAGAGCTAGTTAAGGGAATTGCTCATTTATAAGAACATTTTCTTAAGTGTCTTTAATTTTGAGGTACCCGCTCTTTTCTATTTGAATCGTAACCTGAGATTAAAAAGTAACTCTCCCATGACTGTCACGTCGGTCAGCCTTTCAACACTGACCAGAATACATGAGAAGAGGGGGACGAAAGGTTCATTTTTGCTCCTATTTCAAGGGATCCTGTCCTTGGTAGGTAGGCCCAAGGCAAAAACATCATGGCCAGAGGGTAT
This sequence comes from Spermophilus citellus, assembly GCF_964194105.1. Lineage (NCBI taxonomy): Eukaryota > Metazoa > Chordata > Mammalia > Rodentia > Sciuridae > Spermophilus > Spermophilus citellus. The sequence goes on from NC_138189.1 coordinate 132,164,623, forward strand.
GGCAAAGAAAACTGCTCAGCTCATCGTAGCCAGGAAGCAGAGAATGAGAAAGGGGGCTGGAGAGAAGATGAGCCCTTCCAGAGCCTGCCCCCAGGACCTGGTTCTCAAGTCCCACCTCTGGAGGCCATCCTGCCACCAGTGGATTAATCCATTTGATGAGGTCAGAGTCCTCATGATCCAAACATTGCCTATAATCCCCACCTCTGAACCTTGCCACGTGGGGGACTAGGCTTTCAACACATGAGTTTTGGAGGGAAATTCCAGATCCAAACCATAACAGCAGCTAAAAGAATATTTTAGTTTATATTCAAGGAGCTGTACTGAAAAAAAAAAAAAATGGCTTGATTCTGTCAACCAGTTGCTCCTATAATAGCTACTATTTATTGAGCACTTAGTAACTGCCAGACACTATGCAAGTACTTCACGTTTTCTCACTTATTTCTTATCACAGCTTGTTTTAGTTAACTCTTTGTTGTTGTGACCCAAAGACCTACCAAGAATAATTACAGGAGGAAACACTTATTTGAGGCTCATTGTTTCAGAGGTCTCAGCCCATAGATGGGAGACACCACTGATCTGGGCCCATGGTGAGGCACAGTGGAAGGGCCCACAGAGGACAGATGCTCAGCTTCCGGCAGTCAGGAAGCAGGGGTGGGGTGGGGCTACAGGGAAGATGCACACACCAGTGACCCGCCTTCTCCAGCCATACCCCAACTGCCTTCAGTCACCACCCAGTCATTCACAGTAGGATGGACTGACTAGGTCACAGCTCTCATAATCCAATCATTTGGCCTCTAAATATTTCAGGAGATGTGGGGAACACCTCATATCCAAACCATAACAAGCAGTCTTTTTGTTTTTTTTTTTTTTTTTTTTTGGGGGGGTTGCTTATTTGGGGAGGCATGCTAGGGTTCTAACACAGGGCTTTGCTCATGCTAGGCAAGTGCTCTGTCATTGAGCTACATCCCCAGCCTCCATAACAGCCTTCTTACATCAATGTTTTGTGAATTTGGAAGGGCAGTACCTTTGAACTCTCTAAGCAATTGTTATGACAGGGAAAACACTGATTTTTAAAGAAGGTCTGATCCTTCAGCTCTTAAATACAGTAAATATTTATTAAGCACTTACTTTATGCTCATTATGCCAAGAACTTTGTATTCTCATTTTAATCCTTATAATCATCCTGGGATGTAGGCAGGACCGTTGAATGTCCTCCTGTCAGAGATCAGTCCACTGACGCACCTAAGAGGTAAGTAACTTGTCTGAGGTGGCGCACTTGGAAGAAAGTGGCAGAGCTGGGACTTGAACCTGGGCAGCCCATACTCTCCCACTCTGTGTACTTGACACATAGGCCATCCTGTCTCTCAAGAGTTCCATCAGATCCCAACTATTTTTACCCATCAAAAAGTAGAGGAATGTCTCTGGCTTTAGAATACTTAGGAAGAGCACATTATAATTTAATAGTTATCTTGCTATACTCTAAATAATTAACTCCTAGCCATTCCAAGTTGAAACTCTAATTTGAATTTCTGTTGCCCTAATGGGAAAGAAATTGGGTAGTCTCTATTTTTTCTTAAGGAATGAACTTCATATTTTTTAAAAATTACCATTACCATCCTGAAGTACCTCTTTAACATCTTGATATTAATCTAAAGCTGTATTTAAAACTTTTATCTTCCTGTGTTTCATTTCCTGTGTGTGATAAAAATTACATGCAGCCTTATCAGGCCTGGAGAACCATGGGGAGAATGGTCTTCCTTGTATGAAGCTGAGCGCTACCAACGCTTCAGCTCTTTGATATCTGCTTCATGCCTCATGGCTCAGAAACATCCCCAGGAGGCAAGGGCACAAAGCTGCTCTCAGAACTTGCTCTCGTGATGAAATTAGGATCATGTAACTTACATGATTTGATATTCTTGGGAATTATTGGACACCAAAATTAAAATTGCTAAATTGACTGTGATAAGAACAGAGCCCTGGACAGACGGGTAGATGTTTATGTTGACTTGGAGAGGAGGCAGTGGCAGAGTGGAAACCTGGAGATGGGAGACCAGAGACATCCATTTGCGCAGAGCCAGACACCCAGAAACCTGGCCTGATAGAGTAGGTCTACACCCAGGAGAGGGAAGAGGAGATGGAGCAAAAACCCTGGGATCCAGCCCCTAATTCTGGAATGAGAAATCTCAGCCCTTCTCTTAAATTCAGAAAGTCTTTTTGTAGAGTTCTTCCCAATAGAACCATCAACCCAGTGGCTTTGCAGTTTCTTCCCTGGGTACCCTGTGGGGTCCCTTATAGTGTACTGCCTAGAAGAGGAGACAACAGGGATGACACTGTGAAGGAAGGAGAATAAAAAGGGCATGACTGCCAACGGAATAGTTCAGTGGAGTGGGAGACCAATTCAAGAGGTCATGAGGGAAGAATTGGCAGGACTGCATGGTGGATCAGCCCAGGAGGTCCCTGGCAATCACTGACAGAGATTTGGGAGAGAAACACTTAAGTCCAGGGCAGAGGAGTGGAGTTTAGTATCATCGAGGCTGTGGGGACCAGTTCTCACAAGGGATAACACTGCTCAGGTGAATAGGAAATCAGAGAGAAACATATTTGAAAAAGTTTGTTCTTTCCCTGGAGATGTTTTCTTGAGAGTTTTAAAATAAAGAAATGGCAGTAGATCAGCTGATGTCAGTGGCTGCCATGGCTACTTGGTGCAATGTATGGGAAGTGAGGAAATTGAAAGCCTGGCAGAGGTGTTGGGCCCTCAGCAACTGATGGGACAGGCCTGCTTAGGATGGTGACGACTGCAGGGATTGTGTACTGCTGTTATTCCTGATATTAGAGGTACTAAGTCACGATTTTAGCAACTTGTGCTGCCAAAGGGAGCCACAATATGAAGCTACTCATGATTGAGAAGGCAGAAAAGTTCTCTAGGAAATAAGATGGCAGTTTTTACAGGCTCCCCAATTTTTCACATAATATTTTGCTCTTAAAGAGAGTACCTAGTGCAATAAGGTTTGTTGTTATTGTTTTAATGTCACTCCTTGGCGACCCCACTCACTGCCCATCCTGACACCTTAGACAGACGAGAGAGGCCTGGTAAGGATTACTCTAGAGACACGCAGAAACATGTAAAACACACACATGCTTTGTCCGGAGCTCTGCCCCACCGCACTCAAAGGCTCAGGGATTGCTTTCTGGGGCCAAAGAGGAGACAGAAAGCTGTGTATTTCGGCAAGATCTCAGAACCACCTGCAGTTATCATAAAAATATTTGGTATGCGTTTACCTTCATTCTCTCTCTCACACTCGCATCTTTGCAACACCATAGACAAAAGCACGTGGAGAGAAGAACTGATTGACACCAAGGAATGAAGCCCACAGTTTGTGGCAGAGCGATGTGGATTGTTTCCATTTTTCCCTCAAGGTGACCTTATTTGAAGCGCTTTAATAAATACAAACTCTTGGAATTTGTGGGCTCTCTATATTGACAAAAGCATCAGCTTCCTGTGTGTGCTGTGTTGCTCATTAACGGCAAACTCTCACGTCTCATATCAAAGGAACCATCCCTGAGAAAGAAGGAGAAAGGTATTTCCTTCATTCAGGTAGGAGGCCCATAGTGGCCTGCTTCTAAGATGTCTGTCGTGGTTTTGAGCTTCTAGCGCCATGAAATCACTCTCATTTGATAGTACAATACATCTTTATAAAAAATGTTTTATTTATTCTTCTAACAGTAGAAACTGGAAATAATGCAAAAGACGGACAAATACAAAGCTAGAAGGACATCACCTAGGAACAAAAATTGAAAAGTCACTTACAGTAAAGTAGCTGAGGAATTGATGTGTGATGTTTTTAGGCAGTTTGATATAAATCCATGCTTTTGTACCCCACTGTAGATAAAGTGTATGCCCAATAAATTATTTTTATGAATTTCACTGGAATGAAAATTGTAGAATTTGGGGGAAAGAGGGGAAATAAATACTTCCTCCTTCCTTTGGATCCCTTTGTATATATTATTTTCTTCAATTCAGAATGAAGAACCAGGACTAGGGTTTGGAGATTCATACTCCATCGTAGAAGCCTTTCAGTGGTATTTTTAGTGACAGGCCACTTGCATATTACCCAACAATTTGAATACTTAATGTGAATTTCTCTAGTAGGAAGCCGTAAAATAAAGGTGTCGATGTAGATTCCAGTGTCACTTTTATGGAAGAATGGCACTGCCTCCTCTATTTCCTCTTCTCTAAACCACAGAAAACCTTCAAAGTGTTTGCCCTGTCCATGTCAGAGTTAGGAAGATAAAAATTAGAACAGGTCTGTTTAAACCCCTTAGGAAACAACAAAGGATTGCCTTATAGACATTCCATTTAAAAACATTTTTTCTTCTTCAGAAAAAATAGAATTATCCCAGTAACCAGGCTGTACGATTTGATTTTGCTAGGATTACATAAGTACTAATTGTTTTTGTTTTATTTATTTATTTTTGATACCCAGGATGAACTAAAATCATATTCAAAAACAAAGAGGAATGAAAAGACTATTAATAGCCATTACATAGAAATCTTAAATAAAAATCACCCTTGTTAAAAGAGAATACTTTAAATTTTTTTTAGAAATGCCCTTGCTAAATGATATTAGATCCCCCCCCCGCAAAAAAAAAATCCTTCAACCAACCTTCCCTTTTACTTTTTTAAATTAAATGTATTTCTGACACATCTAATTAGGATTTATTTGAAGAACTTCAGTTGCTGTAATTGGTGATACTTAAAATTCAGCATGTTTATGTTGCATCTCAGAAATAATCAAAATAGGTGACCTTTTCCTAATTTAACCAGCGTCTCAGCCATCAGAGCTGTAATAGTGACTAAGGTCAAATCTCACTGAAACATAAAAAGCCAGGTTCAGAGCATTGAGAATCAGAATCAAGCCAGGAGCAGTGGCTGAGAAGACGTATGAAGAGGCAGGTACCAACAGGGCTGCAGCCAGTTTGAGATAGAGCAGCCATTGGAAATGGAAAGGAAAGCCCGTCTGACTGCCCACAGCACAGAGCTCCTCTCCCCTTAGTCACATCTGCTGAGTGCTCACTGTGTACCAGGCACTGAATGTGTGCTGTACTTCATTCCTATTAACAAAAAGACACGTGGGTCTCAGGTACCATATTTGACTTTATTTTGAGCAGTGTGCATAATTTTCTGTACTGTATTTTGAGAATTACCTGTAAAACAGAATAATCACACTGAGCTCTATGAATTAACTTTGTCTCTTTTCAATGAAGCAGTATAAATCGTTCAAAAAAATCAAATGAAACCAGGAAGGATTTCCTTTTTTTTTTTTTTTTTTGCAAAATTTCTCATTGTGGAACTCAGTTCGCCAGGCAGAAAATTGAAGTATTCAGGTATTGGTACCTATTTTCTTTATCAGAACAAGTTGTAATTTATAGTAATAATACACCAGGAAAAAATGTGAGGAAAAAAAAGAACGAATTATTTTAGTAGGAAAAATTAACCGGTTGAGCCATTAATACATTTTCAATCTCTCTTTCTCCCTTCCCCCTTCTTAAAAAATATATTCTCTGTAAAACAAACCACGACATTCTTGCATTTTAAAAATTATGTGAAAATTCAGTAAATTAATTATATTTCCTATAGTGAGAAATCTCATAAAAGAATGTTTCTTCATTTATGTAGAAAAACAGTGGGTTTTCTGTTTTGTCTTTACCGCAAATGTAAGTACTAATTGTGCTTTTTTATATAACTATCCAGTAGGACCTGAAATTACACCTCAAGGACTAGTAATCATAAAAAAGTTAATTAGTATTAATAAAAAGATTGTTCTTCAAGGAGCGTACAGGAAGAAACACTCATAGAAATACCATTATAAATGGTTTTAGGTAATTGAGAAATTTCCCTTTAAATTTTGAAATATTAAATTTAAATTAAATATTATTAATATATTTGATTAGGATTTCATTGAAGACCCCCAGTTGCTAACTGGACCACAAGAGGATAATGATATCAGATATTTGTCAGTATGGTACCTTCTCTAAACTTATTTTTTAGATCCTTAACTCTGTCTTAAATATTTTTCAGTTACTGAAATATATTGAAGGTGAATCATTGGTAAACTTTTCTTCATTTTCAACTTGTAAATAGGTTTTCCTTTAAAAATTGCCTTGTGACATTCTTCAAACACACATTTAGGTGATTTGAATATTAGAGCACAAAGTCACTAAACAGAGAGGTGTAGTTAAAAAGGGACACATCCCCTCCTGTTATAGACCAGTCTTGGGTATTTTTAGCTTTTTTAAATTTTAATTAATTAATTTATTTTAACTAGGTATATATGACAACAGAATGCGTTTTGATTCATTGTACATAATTGCAGCACAACTTTTCATTTCTCTGTACATGATTTAACGTTGCACCATGTGTGCAGTCCTACATATACCTAGGGTAATGGTGTCCATCTCATGTCACCATCTATACCCATACCCCTCTCTTCCCCAGCATCTCCTTTGCTCAATCAAAGTTCCTCCATTTTTCCCAATGCCCCTCCCCCATTATGGATCAGCATCCACTTATCAGAGAGAACATTCGGCCTTTGGAGTTTGGGGATTGACTTACTTCATTTAACAGCTCCATCCATTTAGCTGCAAGTGCCATAATTTTATTATCTTCTAATGCTGAGTAATATTCCATTGTGTATATGTACCACAGTTTCTTTATCCATTCATCTATTGAGGGGCATCTAGGTTGGTTCCACAGTTTAGTTATTGTGAATTGTGCTGCTATAAACATTGGTGTGACTGTGTTTCTGTAGTATGCTGGTTTTAAGTCCTTTGGGTAAAGGACTTATAGCATACTATGTAGTTTATATTACACAGGTAAATCATAGGATAAATATTCTGTGCTCTACTTAAAGGTAAAGTGGGATAGCTGGGTCAAATGGTGGTTCCATTCCAAGTTTTTTAAGGAATCTCCAAACTGCTTTCCAGAGTGGTTACACCAATTTGCAGTCCCACCAGCAATGTATGAGTGTACCCCATATCCTTCCCCCACATCCTTGCCAACACTTACTGTTGTTTGTTTATTCTTGATAACTGCCTTTCTGACTGGCATGAGATGCAATCTTAGTTTTGATTTGCTTTTCTCTAATTACTAGAGATGTTGAACAGTCTTTTACATATTTGTTGATCCAATGTGTACCTTCTAAGAAGTGTCTGTTCAGCTCCTTAGCCCATTTATTGATTGGGTTGGTTGGTTGTTTTTGGTGTTAAGTTTTTTGAGTTCTTTATATGTCCTGGAGATTAGTGCTCTGACATGTGCAGCAAAAAGTTGCTCCCAAAATGTAGGTTTTCTCTTCATCTCATTGATTGTTTCTTTTGCTGAGAAGAAGCTTTTTAGTTTGATTCCATCCCATTTATTGATTCTTTATTTTATTTCTTGTGCTTTAGGAGTGTTGTTAAGGAAGTCGGTGCCTAATCCAATGGGATGAAGACTTGGGCCTACTTTTTCCTCTGTTAGGCTCAGGGTCTCTGGTCTAATTCCTAGGTCCTTGATCCGCTTTGAGTTGAGTTTAGTGCATGGTGACAGATGGGGGTTTAGTTTCATTTTGCTGCATATGGATTTCCAGTTCTCCCAGCACCATTTGTTTGGAGAGGCTGTCTTTTCTCAAATACACGTTTTTGGCTCCTTTGTCTAGTATGAGATAACTGTATTTATGTGGCTTTGTCTCTGTGTCTTCTATTCTGTACCATTGATCTACATGTCTATTTTTGCGCCAATCTTATTTTTAAAATAGAAATCGCCTCATATAGGCCCAAGGAAAGTGCCTTCCATTTTCTTTCATAACATTTGACCAGGAGACGTTGACCATTTTCCTATACTTAGGTTTCTAGAACATACCACATGAACCTACTCATTCACACTGAAGGAGCTTCTTAAGAAGTCAAGGGGAAATTAGTTCCAGGAAATAATTTAGTTTATATTACACAGGTAAATCATAGGACAAATATTCTGTGCTCTACTTAAGGGTTCTTTTGATATCATGTAATAAAATAATTACATTGTATGTAAAGTAGGTGGTAATTCAGTTTTCTCTTGGAACATTCATAGAAGACATTGTTTCCAGACTTGGTCTAACACAGCTGAATGTTTAAAGGTGTTATTTGAGATATGCTTTTTCTTGATTTTAATAAGTGAAACTAGATGTTAGCATCCCATTTTCCTCATTCAGTTTAGACGTACCCTGTTATGTAGGGAGAATCATAATCTTAGGAGACCATGTTCAAATTCTAATGTCACTATTTATAATAGCCATCAGATTTAACTTTTATTAAATGCTACTGTAAGCCAAGTGCTAAAATTGGAGATTATGAGGAGTTAAGTAGTATCCCAATTTCTGATGAGGAAAATAAATAAATAAACAGTTTGTACCTAGGCATATAGAGAAGACCAGAGCTAGGAATTACATGCAGGTCTTTCTGATTCCAAATTCTCTTGCTTACTTTATTTTACTGTGTGACATACTGCTGGCCAGGATATCCAGTCTCTCCCTGATTCCTAGCTATAAAATTAAGCTCAGGTAATACCTGGCTTATCGTGGTGTTTCGTGATTGGAGATGATGCATGCCAAGAACCTGGCACATTATAGACATTAAATAAATGATAGCTATTCACAGTGCTCTTATTACTTGTCAAACTGGACATATACCACATAATATGCAAAGCTCCCTAAGTGGTTATTAGATGGAATAGTATATAAAATGTCAGGGGAACAATAATTTTGTATGTCAGATTCCAGTAACACCCCACCCCACCCCCCCTCACACTAAATATAAAATGTGTATTTGAAACCAATAGGGGCAGCTTTGATCCCTGTTGAGGGGGGGAAAAAAACCTAAAATTTGATGTAGACCTAGGGCAAGCAGCTTTCCCAATTGTTCAAATTGCTCTGTTTTATTATCAAATAGGGTGATGGATGACATTAAAAGCTATAATACTATTTTGTAGATGAGATTCACTGCATGATATTAGGTGTGGGCACAGTTCAAAAGTCTTAAACTGTAATTTCTCTAAAAGGAGCAATTTAAATTCTTACTTGAAACAAAATTTTACCAAAATTCTGCCCACACAGGCCTGAGATGGCAGTTTCGGGCAGGGGGTGGGGGGAGAGAAAAAGAAATGAAAAACTTTTAGAAGAAAAACAAGGAAACGCAATACTCATGAACATTTAGCTGTTCCTTTCCCTTCATGACCAGTTCTCAGGACGCAGATCCATCCCATGGGCAGCCAGGAGGCCCTCTGGGCTGGCTCCTGGGAGGAACATAGGGTGTCTCACTTTCATTTCTTTAGGTACAGTCATGATAATAACTTATATTTGTGTCCTACCAGGAAACACTGCAGTTAAGCGACTTAGGCAGGATCGTACAGCTAGTAAATGACAAAACTTAGACTCAAACCTGCATCTGACTTCAAGCATTTCTGTAACCTGAAAAAGTAGCCAAAACTTTATAGCATGTTGGAACAAAGTGAAGGGAGACAGCGCCCCTTGATTACAGAGCTTACGTGGCCATTGATTGACATTGTCCAAACACTTTTTTTTTTAAACTTCAGGTGGTTTTTCCTGCAAGTACCTGGGATGCATATCCCTCTCATCCCCAAACCTGTAGCTGACTCTTTTAGAAGCCAGTATGCAAACTATGATCAAGAGGGTACTGTTTGCTCATGGCTTTTGTGCCACTGACTCTCTATACCAAGAGAGTCCATAAATGTCCCAGCTTAGGACAGTAGACACCATCTGTCAAAGTGAGTTTTGTCAGGAGGTAACTGGCCAGCTCCACCCATACCGGACTGACTCTCTCGGAACATATTAGCCAGAATTTACTATGATATAAACTTATTCTCTTTTGTAAATGATGCTCTGTCCCTCAAACCAACCTGTCATGGTAACTTTGTACAGAGTGCACCTGTAAATGATCTAACCACAGGAAACTTTTCAGAGGCAGAAAAATTATTGCTGTAATCATACAGCACTTTTCTTCAATAATGTGGTACCAGCGTTGTATTTGGCCTGATGTTGAAATCAACAGATGATTTGCTTTCCATGGTTCCAAAGTGCTGTCGACTGTTTGAAAATATGAAGCTGCTCCAATGTATTCCATCTACGAATGTGTCATTGCATATTTTCTTTGACAGCAGGTAGCAGAGAGATAGTCATGAGCGTTGTTCTGAGATGTTCAGGTGTCTCTCATTTAAAGAAAGTCTGTTATGCGAACATCCATATTTGTTAAAAATGAAAATTACATAAATGAGACTTCAAGTGGTATATATCACTTCTTAGTGGATATGGAAGTGCAGAGGAGCCCTCTGAAATCCAGGAAGGAAAGTGTGACCTCAAATGGGACTCGGCATATTAAGTGGACACTGGGATTCCTTTTAAAAACTGATCATTGAGGTGGTTAAATAAAGTAAAATTAACTTTGCTTTTAGTTACTTTTTGTAATCATAATTAGCATGGTATTGGTGCTTAGGAGATCCTCTTTGTCCTGGGACTGTCTTTCCCTAACCTAAAGAATACCTTTATAGCCAGCTATTTTACTAAAATGGAAAACAAAATCTAGACATCTGTAGAAACCTGCCATCTGAAATGGTGAACTTCTCACAACCAATTAGTGTTCCTACTTTTTTAGAATTATTATTTATGTCTTTAGGTTACGCTTATTGAGAATGCGTAAAATTTTCGACCTGACAGAATGTTTTAGAAAATTAAATAGTTGAAGGTTAATGTGATAGGCACTCACTCCCTCCACCTCTCCTCACTCCCTCCATCCTCTGGTCACTCACTCCATCCTCTGGTCTGTGGAACCATTTCTCTTCACTTTGTAACAAGCTTATAAACTTCTCATCCTACAGGAGAGTTGAATGGACTGGAAACCTGCAGTGGTTACAACAGTTTTATTTAATAAACAGTCTTCTCCCCTGCTTGTGTAGGAAAGTATTTTTGTAAAACTTTTAGGAAAAAAGGAAGAGAAATGCCTATCTTTTAGTCACAGCAGAGATGATGTGATAGTTCATGTTGTGGTATTTGCTTTCCTCGTCTTGGAAAGTCAGAGCCCATAGAAATGACATGAAATACATGCTGTCGACCCTTCCCATGTGCAGCTCACAGTTGAGTGGATAGCAGTGCTTTTCACTAGATATATATGGTACATGTATGTCATATTAGTATTATGTATTAGAACATAATATATAACATATATTAGTATTATATATGTTAGTATTATATATATTATTTCTTAGTATTATAGTTAGTATATGTTAATATTATATATTAGAATTATATATAATTATTAGTGTATAATTATATTAGTATTATATATATGTGTATACATAATACATATGTGTGTATTATACATATATACACGCATACATATACATGTATGTGTGTTTATATATGTTTGCATGTGTATGTATGAATTCTTATATTTCATAACATTTGATGAATTTCTAGACTAAAATTTCTGACTCAACTGAGGACTCTGATATTAACAAATGTTGCAAGCTTAATTTGCAAAGGTGGAAAATCACATTTCCATGAGAAGTATATTTTGAGCACCTTATTTCCTCCCCACCAGCTAGCTGCTGGGGCAGTTGTACTTTTTATTCTATATGCTAGTTGGATAAGCACATATCATTGTTACCCTTTTTTCAATTTTAACAGTGATAAGGTATGCATAACTTAATTTTACCATCAATCATTTTTAAGCTCAGTGGCTCTAAGTGCGTTCATGTTCTTATGCAACCATCACCACTGTTCATCTCCAAAACTTTTTGCATCTTGCAGAACTGAAGCTCGGTGCTAATCTAACACTCATCTCCTCATCTCTCTCCCCACCAGCCCCTGGCAACCACCATTCTCTTTGCTTCTCTGAATTTGCATCCTCTAGATACATCAAGTAGGCAGAATCAGAGTGTTTGTCCTTCCTTGACTAGTTTATTTCATGTAGCATAATGTGCCAAACAGAACTATTTTTGTGATGAATAACTCCTCAAGACATGATTTGCCCTCACTGTTGATAAAAAACTGTCTACACTGGAGGTGTGGGTCAGCGGAAGAAATGTGACTGGGGTGCAGGGAATGGAAATGCTACACAGTATGGTCTGGAAAGATCTCACTGGTAAAATTACTTGAGATTTGGAGAATGAGAGAAAAAAAAAAGTTCAAAATGTGCTGTGAGCACAGTTAAAGGGCCCAGGCCAGAAAGAGGCAGTAAGACAGATAGATGAATCACCATCACACCAGTGGCTGGAGAGAGGGTGCTAAAATGTGGGTGGCATTAGATTAGTGCAGGTAGGTACATGGCATCAGATCCCATAGAACCTCAAAGACCGTGGGACGATTTGTTTTCTGACTAAAGCTGGAATGATACTCATTCACCTTTTATAGCTCCAGAGAAGTAGAGCACTTCATCCTAATAGTAAATAAGAACAGTGTCCAAGGGCCCGCCCTGCTGGGCGCAGCATTTAGCAGTGTTGCCTGTCCTCCGTTTCATAGGTGAGGTGGCTAAGCCTCAAGACCTGCTTCTCCCTGTCTTGCTTCAGCAAAGATGGCAGATACGTTCCTTTGTTCCCAGACATTTAGACCAAAATAATAGGAGTGGATGGAAAAAAAAGTGTTGGAAAGCAGAGCCACAGGTACCATAGCAGGAATGGCTGTGTCCTGTAAAACAGCTTCAGGCTATAAGTCTGTCACCCCTGCCACCTCTGCACACCCCAACCCAACCTTGGTCACTGTATGCTTCTCCCAGATGAAGCTGGAATCGCCCTGCAGTGGGAGTCACCCCCAGCCCCAGGTGAGGACAGCATCTATGCATTCTGATGGCCTTCTGGTGCCAGGCAGACCCAGTGCTGAGCTGTGGGTGTCGTGCCTTGCGTGAGGCCTGTAGATGCCCATGTTATAAGCCGCATGGACCAAACTCAGCTTGCTATTCTGAGACCCCAGACTGAACTGAAAGACCCTTTCCACTTAATAGCATTGTGGACATGGTGACTTAGAACCCCTTGCAGTGAGGGTCGCAGTAGGGTGCAGGCGCCAGGAGAACCCGGAGCCCCCCAGCAGCCTCATGTCCACGTGACTTTGCCTTTCGGGGATCCTTGACTTCTTTCTTCACCATCATATTTGACCTCTGGAAACTACCTAACTCTCTAGCTCTGCCTCTCATGCAGACCCTCTCCTTCAGCTATACTTGGCTTAAGAAAGCGCCAGTCCTCTCATCTGGCCATTTGGCTGCCTGCCCCACCCTTTGGCGTTGGCACTCAGCGTCCCTTCTATTTCATTACACTCTGATCCTCCTTCACTCCAGCTAATCCATTGTGACATTCAGTAGTGGGTGTGGAGGTGGCCGCCTCTGGGAAGCGGGTAATACCAGGAACCTGAAGTTGTCCCCAGTGCAGACTTAATAAGACATTCTATTAAAATTGCCTATGTATTTCTTGGTACTGGACTATTCTGCGAATAACACAGCACCTAGTGCACTCAAATAACACAGTACCTAGTGCACTCCACACAAAAATGAATGAACGAGCCGTAAATCAAGATATCAGATTTCCTCAAAGCCATGTGTAGATGGTGGACACTTGTTAAATGTCTATCTTGTATCAGATTTTAGAGAAGATAATACTTAAAAATTTAACAATGGGAGAAAATGGAAGCTTCTTATCTTCTGAATTGAGTCCCTGTAGTGCACTGTAACTCAACATTAAATGATAGTCTTTTGATGCAATTTATATCATCACTATTTTTAAATCATTCTCACATTTCTGCTAGCTTGCTTCAGTTCCCTTTCTGTGTTGATTTCTCTGACCTCTCTTTTGTCGGGAATAAAAATGAATTTTTTTGTTGTTGTTGCTGGTATTGGGTAGTCATAGCGATTTACTCGAATTTCTCACATTCTTAGGGATGACATTAAGAAACTAAAGTCATTTCTTTCCTTACTGGACCCAACCAATGGTAGAATTTAGATAAGGGGAAACACGATTTGGGCTTTGGGAAACAAACAGCGAAGTTGTATTTGAGTGTCATTTCCATCTGGGGTTGCATAGAGGTTCCTCCTGAGGGATTCTTCAGTGAGAGTGCCAGAAAATGGATACTTTTGCTAATAGTTTCTAATTTTAAATAGAAATGTAAAATAATAATAATAGATGTTATGAGTTAAGAAAAAGGGAATGCATTTTGCTCTGAATGCTAGTAGTTTCTCATTTGGAATCCTCTGAATGTTTCTAAATTTCTCCTCATGATATTTTACATAATAGAATAAATTGTCAGTACCAGTATTTAAGCTGGTTCCATCTTAATATCGGAGTATTTAAATGAATGTTGCTAATCATTTTGGAAGTTCATTCAGAAATAATTTGAGCATGTCTATTGCTTGTTTCTTGAGAAAGAAATTTACTGTATTACTGCTCACCTATCACAAATCATTTCAGCTTCATGACATGCTTTAATCTGCAATTTAATTTTTAAATGTAAATCATTTGGGCTTCTGTATAAAAAGCAACTAAAAAATTCCTATTTCATTTTTGGGCAGGGCTCCAACTTTTAAAAGTATTGAAGTGCTGCAAAACGTAAATCCACTTAGTTGGACTAATAAGTTCATAAAATTGTGCCATACTTCATTATAATCTCTTTCCCAGAGTAGAAAATCCTTCTGGTTTATAAATTCCAGCTGTTTTTAATTTTTTAGTTTGATTTGGATTTTAAAGTTCATGGACCTAAGTGCTGCTGAGAATTTTAATTATGACATTTTTAGCAGGAAGAGACCTTAAAGGAAATTGAAACATTATTTCAATTGTTAAGAGTATCTAAGTGGTATAAATAGGTTGAGAGGTACCCCCCGTGTTGACTTTTTTCTTATTCAGAAGTGTATGCTCTATTTTGTTGATGTTTTACAGTGATGATGAATTGGGACAGTGATTCTTAAATTTTCTCATTGGAAATATATCATCCTTAGAGTGGAATTTTCTCCCCCAGATTTGTGATTGGTTGTCATTATTGTCATAATTATGGTCATAACTCTCATTTGATATGTTAGTGCCTATTTTATTATATTCAGTATTTCTCGATAAAGTTTGTAGTTGAAGGATACTTACTATGGATGTAAAGATGAGGATACTAATGGTACACAGGTAAAAAAAAATTATCACATCTCCAGGGGTGGGATTGTAAAGGAGATTACTCTCAGCTTTTCTCTTACTGGTGGCTAAAGCTTTGCAAAAGTAGGAATTTGAGAATAACTATTGAGGAATTAATTCTGGTTCCTGAAGAGTTGAAATTTATAGCAACATCCCATTAATTATAAATGGTTTTGCATTGATTTGCTTGTAACTACAGGCACTTGTGTTGAACTTTGCCTGGGGTAGTTTTAGTTTACACCTGATGTGCTGGTACAGTTTTGGTCAAGTTTATTTGTTGGTTTGTTTTTTGCCATGCTGGGTATCAAACTCAGAACCTAACACATGCTGAGCAAGCACACTACCACCAAGCTACATCCCCGGCTCTTTGGTGCATTTTGTTTTTTAATAGCACCTCCTGTCACACTCAAAAAATAGCTTCTGTAGTTTCTCTATGACAAATTATCAAACACGACCACAAGTGTCCATCTCTGTACACTTTCCTAAAATCTTTTAGTTTCCTCAATGCTCAAAACAGTGAAATACAAGCATCACTCCTGATTTTAAAGTCATATATATTATGGTATTCCTAAATCTTCAAACCATCATTACCTGAGCCTTTTTTTAAAAATAAAGGGAGATCAACTGCTAAGTTGTATTGAAATGGTGTGTGTCTAGATGAAGTATTCTGATGTTATCTCTTCACTCATATGGAAAAGCTATAAGATTTCATTAGAAAAATGAACTCTTGAGAAAGAAAGTTCAAATTTAGAAACTTGAAAATGAATGTGCAAATGCCGACTCCTTGTGCAGACGCTGAAGTAACAGAACAATGTCTGTGGGCACAAATACCAAAAGTCATTGCAAAGTGGACGCTCACTTTATGCCAACTCTGCAAAGCTTCCTTAGAACATCTGTTGGGGCTACAACATAATCCCTTTACCTACAGGTAATTGTT
Source organism: Spermophilus citellus (assembly GCF_964194105.1). NCBI lineage: Eukaryota > Metazoa > Chordata > Mammalia > Rodentia > Sciuridae > Spermophilus > Spermophilus citellus. The sequence goes on from NC_138189.1 coordinate 132,180,741, forward strand.
TTCAGGCCTATTTTATTGTATTCATTTTTTTTCTATCCCTTTAGAAATGGGAAGGATACATTATAATTCTGCTAACCCCTAGGGGAGCTCGGGTGGAGATCAGGGTCCTCCTTGGGGCTGCCCTACTTTAGCCCTAGAAACACAGAGGGGTTGAGTCACAACTTCCTCCCATTTGCCCACTGCTGCTGCTGGTGGCCATCTGCTAGCTGAGAAGTTATATGGAAAAGAGAAAAGCTGTATAGTACTCCTCATAGCTTGGCATGGAAGGAAAATGTCAGTAAAGAGGGACGAGGGGGGGGGAGGGGGGGGTTCAGCCTAGTCACAAAATCTGGTTGCTGACTGGTGTTTTAGGATTTCTGCTCTTCCAGGAGAGGAAAAATAGGCATGGTTTTTAGGCATGGCAAAACTGTCATGCTGACCATTGTTTAAATGTTTGTTTCACAACACCAAAAATTTAAAATATTGCCACCCCAACAAAAGCAAAAACATCCTCTAAGTTTAAAATTAAATCGTTGTTGTAATTAATGGTTGTAAGACTGTATAAATCTACTAAAAATTTAGTCTATGAACTGTACACAGATAGTGGATACATTATATAGATGCAAATTATACTGCAATAAAGTAGTTATGAGTTAAAAAAATAATACCAGATTTCAGAGCAGTTGTATTATGTTATTAGGACTTTCTAAAATTCCACTGAGCCATTCTGTTAATTCTTACATTTAGCAAAATGTATTTTAATTTTATCATGGAAAAATTTTAAAACAGTATGATGAACTCTCACGTCGCCATCTTTCAGCATCTCCAGTTACCGGCATATTTTCTTTGGTGCTCCATTGGATTATTTGAAAACGTGTCACAGATATCCATAAATCTTCAATATGTACCTTTAAGAGAGAGGGCTGTTAGAAAAGTATAATTGTCACTTTAAAAATACAAGTTATCACTTAAAGAATAATCCTTGAAATCATTGAAAATTCCCTTAATATCATCTTGTAAATGGCTTTATATGACTGTTCAAATCAGAAACCAGGCAAACTTCACAAATCTTAGCGTCTAAATGGCATATAACTAAGAAGTTAATGGGTAATTATAAATGTGATTTATCAGCCATACCAAAGCTCTTATAAATATTTTCATAATATAATAGCATAAAATATCGGATATAGTTTAGTGCATGTTCCCTGGGAAAATATTCATATTTAGCAGATCTTCCTTGTTTAAGTTTTAAAAGCCCCTGATCACATGTCACCTTCCTAATGTTTAGCATAGAAAAAACTGAGCATATTGGTACAACATATTCAGTAGGCAGAAAGCTTCATGCTGGAACTCTTGACTGTATAGGACAGAAACCAAACTTGCACATGGAAATTGTTTTAGGGAGATTGCTTGTGAGTGACAGTCAACCCCATCACTATTCAGGAATATGGGCCATTTATTTCAAATTAAGGATGTATTTCAAAATAGGGATGTTATTTTATCCTTACAACGAACACACCAGAATTTGTCAGTAGTTGTGGGAAATTTGTTTTCCAGGACAAAAGACCTAAGTTTAGCAAGTTTTAATTACTCGTGCAAAATCATTGTTAGGTTTGTTTTTTATTGGACCTAGAATCTGGGTCCTTATTTGCATTTGACAATTATGTCTCTCTTAGAAAATGGTTCTTCCACTCATCAATTTAGAGCACTGCACTTCTAACAGAATACTATTTGAGATGATTAATTTTTTGTAGAATTGGAATACTCACCACTGGGTGAAAATCACCTTAGTAAAAAGGACTAAAACACTCTTTCAATGGTACTAAGAATAAAAATCAGCTTTGTCTGCTCTTGGGCCCTTGTGACCATCGTGCACATCTGAAACTTCATTTTGAGTTCATGTTACAAGAGCTTATTTTCGTGATCAATAGTTAAATTTTGAAAATTCGCTGAGCATTTCTTTTTCATTCTTTAGCTGATGCTAAACTGTAATGCAATACTAGGAAACCACATGGTCTGTTGGATTGAGAACTAAGACTTAAAGTATAATTATATTCTCCCATTTTTCATGTGGAACTTGAGCTTGCTCTCATTTCATCTCACTGCATGATTATAACTGAGTATGCAAGCTTAAGCCCAGGAAGAATTCATTTAGAGCCAAGGCAGGGACATTGAATTGAGCAGGATATTCTATAATTTAGGATGCTTTGGTTGTACAGTTAATTAATTTTTTAAAAATACAACACAAACTGACTTCAATGATACAAAATATGACTGGCTCACATCATAGCAAATCCAGAGAGAGACAAGGGTCTAGGTTGTCTAATACAAGAGAAAAGCCATGTGAAGATTCAAGTTCTTTTCATCTCTGTTCTCCCCTCTAACAGGCTGTTTTATCCTGAGGCTGGCCTCCAGGATTAGACCCACATGCTTTCTTATTATATACTGGAAGAGAAAAACAATTCTGTCACTAAAAAAATAAATAATAATAATAATAGAGGTTTGTTTTCCCAGAGTTCCTAACAAACCCTTAGACTTACATGGCCACTTATGAACAGTAATTGACAAATGGATTTATTGCCTTAGAGAATGAAGCATTTCCCTAAAGTACATAAGCTGAACAGGATGGGGTGGAAGGAGATAAATGTGAGTTCTCTGGGGAAGGAAGGAAGGCGGAAACAGTTGGCAGGTCAGCTACAATAATGTCCACGACAGTGTCTCTTTAATTACAAAGCAGCGTATGCAAAAGTATATTTTTTTTCCAACTTTTTGAGTTGGCATCTTTGACTGAAGATCACCCTGGAGATTTCATGTTGGTGTCTTTGGGCTTTGCTGTAGCAGGTATTAGAACTGGGTGATCTGGATGTCCTAAGAGCATGCGTGGCCTGTGATAACATGTATCTATGGACTGAGAATGGCAATAGCCTAACCATGTTTCAGCCTTTATGCTAGGAAAACCACAGCCCAGATACAATTTGTTTCTTTAGAATCTGCATCTGGGAATTTCCGGTCTTAGAACTGACCACATGTGGTGGACTATGATCTCACTTGCTTTGATTGACTTTCATCAGAAAACTACAAGATGGCTTCTCTGCCTACACCTAGCTTCTTTGTCAGTAACCTTCATGGAGCCTGGGCAAGATGTCTCTCTTGATCCTCGGCTCTTTACCATCATTGTCAACCTCCTTTATGCCTCACAACTCTTTCATTGGCATCATGCAGATTTTTTGTCTCCTGCCAACAGTCTGACTGCAGCAAAAATATACTTTCTGATTCTTTGAACACTGCGATTGTATAGGCAGGAGTATAAGGTTACCTGAATGGTCTTCTCTTGCTTTACATATTCAAGACACTTTGAAAAGTAGATATTTGAATTTTAGTAGTTCTGAATTTTTAAAAATTACTTTCTACTTTACTGTCTTTTCAAAATTTGGATGCGTGAATAATTGGGCTTTCTAAAACTTTTAAACTCTTTTTCATCAAGAAGTCATTAAGAAAACACAAAGGAAAGTCACAGACTAAAGAAAATAATTTACAGTATACATCTGACAATCTCATCACTAAGGCCTGTGGAATTTAATAGTATTTGATCATAACTGGGTAATTATGTTGTGGTCACATAAGATATTAACATTTGGAGAAGCAGAGTGAAGGATATACAGGAACTCTTCATAGACTTTTTTTTTTTTTTGCAAATTTAAAAAGTTTCACTTAATCTTGATATACCTTTAAAAACTTTTTTGTTAGTCTGAAATTATTTCAAAATTTAAAGTTAAAAATATTAGCAAAAGAAAGAAACACTTAACTGAAGATACTGGTTGATATGCCCATGCAAACACAGTGTCATCATCAGTAGTGGGAGAGATACAAGCTACAAATGAAAACCTCAATAAGATACTGCTTAACACCCACAAAATTAATGATAAAGGTAGACGGCATCAAATATCAGAAAAGATAGGGGTTATTAGTCAGAACTCTCATGCTTTCCTGGTGGGAATGTAAGATGACACAGCCACTTGGCAGACGGTTTGTCATCGTCCCCTGAAGTTCGTACCCACACACACACTCCTAGGCCTACCTAGGAGTATACCTAGTACATGCCCCGTGACCCAGGAATTCTACTCCCAGGTATTTATCAAAGATGAAAACACATGTTCACACAAATCTAAGCTGTGAATGTTCATAGCATCCTTTATTTATAGTACAGGTCATCTGTATACTAATATACAGACAGTTCCTGACTTACTGTTTTGTTTTTAACTTTATGGTGGTGCAAACACAATGTGCATCCAGCAAAAGTGCTACTTTGAATTTTGAGTATCGCTCTTTTCATGGGCTGGGTGGCATAGGCACCGATGCCTCCCTCTCTTAGGATGCTGGGCAGCAGTGGTGAGCCACAGCTCCTAGTTATCCACTCAGTCACAGGGAAGCCACTAGTACTGTTCAGCGTGCTGTGTTGCCATTTAACAAATGACACAAGATATTTAGCGCTTGATTATAAAATACTTGATGTGAGATGGTTTTGCCCAGCTGAGGCTGGCATAAGTGACCTGAGCGCGTGTATTGAATAAGCTCTGGTATTGAATAAGCTCTTACTAACATTTTTAAGTGTTAATGTTCATATATGCAGAGCTATTCTGGTATAGAATATCTAAAGAAATGTTACTATGTATTATTTTCTACATATTATTACTATTTTATATTATGGGTTATAGAGATTTAAAAATATCTGCTCTTAAGATAATTTCTGTATTAAACTAGGATATTTATTAGAAGGTACTTGTCAAAAGAGGAAAAATTACCCAATTAGGAATACAGCTGAATGCCAGGTGTTTGAGTTCAGTTTAAGTAAGTGTATAGGATTATAATCTTTTAGGTGTATCTGCTATTAAGGACCTTGCCGTTCATTTCATTTTCTTTCTTTCATTTTTTTTCTTGTTGTTTTGGGGAGAGTGCTTTTGCTCATAAAAAAAAAAAAAAAAAAAAAAATATTTTTCCTGTGCTGTTTTCGTGACATTTTTCTGGAACTCAGTAAATTTGTTACCAGTATACAAATGATATTGAAATTTTCTTTTCAAAAGAGCTCTAATCATTTCAAAATTAGTCAAGTTTTAATATTCGCAAATTGTATGTAATTCATTAGGAGACGAGGGGAATGAATATTTTCTAAATGAGTATTTGTGTCAGTTTCAGTAGAGAAATTAAACTCCTACAGAATTCATAACATTGTGATGTATATACTTTTATAAACAAAATTCTGGAGATGAGGGAATTGACATTTTTCTGTCTTTTGAGGCATGTTTTATGTTGTTTCATAACGAGTTCTATTGGCAAACACTGACTCCTACCTCCTGACGTGTAGGTGGAGCGGCTTTTCTGTAGACTCACACGGCATTTTACAGACTATTGTTTTATCTGTCACTCAGCATAGAGTCCCTGTCGGATTGCCCAACCTCAAGATGCTTGCTGCCGTCCACCCAGAACCATGTAGATCTGAGAACACTCTAGAGTATTCTTTCTGCTTGGCTGAGGCCTAGAGGGTCTGGACTCCAGATAGGACAGGAGGCCTGGAGCAGAAAGAGGGGAACAGTGGGGGGCTCCTCAGCAATGTCTCCATGGCTCCACCCAGAGATCCAAGGCTCCAGTTTGACTCCTGACCCCCTTGTGCAAGCTGTAACTCCTCAATCCTCAGTTCCTAGTGGTGAGTTTTTCTTGGTCCTCAATACTGCCTTGCTTTGGCAGAAAGAGCAAGTACTTGAATACAGTGGAGATGAGATGCTGGCGTCCCTAGGAGTTTTATCTGAATGGAACTTTCCTGAAATAAAGATTAATATTCACTAATTTTTTTTTTTTTTTTTGGTCAGACCCTATCACATCTCTCTTGCTCCTGGAAGTTGGACATTGTTTCATTATCATTTTTTAAAATGAGGACATTCCAGTTACTGCCAGGCAGTTTTCAAAGAAATGTCAGAGCGGGGATTTTCATGGTCATTCTGTCTTAATGCCCAAACGTTTTTCCTCTGTTGAAGGCCATAAAAAGTGAAAAAATTTAAAATGATCTCCAGGCCTGACACATTAAATATTGGATTCACCGAAGAGCTGAGGGAGAGCCTCCTTCCTCGCCATGCCCCCTCACTCTTTCTCATGTGACTCTTTCTCTGTCACATTTATATGACAAGCATTTATTCAGTGCTTGCTTGGAGCTCTGCTTTGTGTTAGGGCTGAGGAGACAATATAGACAAAATTATGTGCTCTGAATGTCGTTAAATAGCACTCTATATTTTATTTTGACTAACATGTGTGTCTATGTATATAGATATTCTTTTGAAAAATCTTTAAAATTCCATTTTCCTCTTAATTATAAAATGTGTGTCTATCTAGTTCATTTAATGTACTGTAGAACAGCCTGCTTCCTCTCAAGGTTAGGAACCTCCATGTATCTATACCCGTGCACTTTTCTTTTTTTCCTGTACATTCTTTCTCTGGTCCATATCCTTCCCACCTAATGTTAGGCTCCTGACTCTGCTCTTCTCCCTTTTCCAGTTAGTCTCTTACAGTCAGCACACCTTTGTGACCATCTCCCGAATCACCGTCTCCCTCTCTGGCTTCATTCTTAGGTTCTGTGTGCTCATGTGCCTAGTGTCTCTTCCTGTGCCTATCTGTTGCCGAAGCCTAAAATATAATAAGAAGAAAATGTCACTTCTGAGCCTGCCTGCACACTCAGCAGCTCTTTCCAGCTTCCAGATTACTATTAATGATAACACCGTATTTCAGGCACCAAAGTTTATGACCTTCAAGTCACTTGTGATTCCTCTCTCGCCTTTGTTCTTTAGGTGAAAGTCTCCAAGTCTTATTAACTCTTCCTTCAAAATATCTGCTCTGTATTATGTTAAATGAAATAAGCCAGACTCAAAGTCAAGCTAGAGAGAAAAAAAAGGGAAAAAAAAAAGAAAGAAAAGGGGAAAGAAATGGGTAGGGTCTTATGGAAATAGAAGGGAGAAGAGTACAGTACAGGGAGAGAGCCAGTGGGAGGTGGAAGGCAAGGAAAGGGTACTAGGGAATGAAACTGACCACATTATGTTACCAGCATCTATGAACATGTAACAGTAAATCCCACTATTGTGTATAGCCATCGTGCACCACCACCACCGACAACAACAAAAAGATTAAGAAGAGAATTTGGTGTCAGCAGATTTGTTCAGGAAAACTAAATAAGGATGATGACATAAATTAACCTCTCTTAAAATAAATTTTTGCTCTGCCTCCTCTTCATTTCCAATTTCCCTCCAGGTGTGGAAGGCTGGCAGAGTCTTCCCTGTCTATCCTTCAGTGTTTCACCAGTGAGGAATTCTTTGTGCCTTCCTTTAATAAGAGCTTTTCAGAGTTCCATAAAGTGTGATTTTTGTCTGCCCTTAAATAGGCTTCCACCTTAATCAACTACCAAATACTCGCTGACAGCCTGCCAGGCACAGTGGAGGCATATCGAGGTTTGTAGGATCCCCAGTCCACATGCTCAGCCTTCATAAGTCTTTGAACTTCTCTAGAAACACCACTGTGTGTGTGGGGGGGGGGGGGGTAGCAGTTCATGGTAGTGCCTGATGCAGCCAGGCATGCCACACCTGTGGGTCTTAGGCTGTATCTTGGGTAATAAGAGTAAGGAGTTGTGTGGGCACAAAACAAGAGATGCACTAAAGACTAGAGAGAGAGAGAGAGAGAGAATCTGGGTGCATAGTGTCTGTGCTGAAGGGAGGGACTATCAAGGTAGGGTAGAGTCAGCGGTAAGGTAGAAAAGCGGGGCTCAGACTAGAATACTTTTTCTCCAACTATTGAATTTCTATCCCTGTTTTATATTTGCCATAAAGCGTTCCAAAAAGGAAAAAAAAATAGTTCACATTGTTTCATTATTTGATTGCCCATAGCATCTTTTCCTGGTAGCTTTCTCTTATACCCTCTCCCATACATTTATGCATGCGGGTCGTATTCAGTCTATTCCTTCGGCTCCCAAGGGCATAAAATGTTATCTGAGATGTTTTTGTAATCCTGTAGCATCTAAGAAGCTGCTAGGCACATAGTACATGATCAATAAACAGTTGTTGAATTGAATTGCAGTGAAATAAAGAGCAAATTTCTACCTTCTCTGCTCCTTCCCTGTAAACATTTCAAGTGGCGACCTATAAAGTCTTGTGAATTAAATAGGAATCTCAATAAAACAAAAGGAATAATCTGTTTTGTTAATTTCCTAAATGCTTATCATTTATAATGAAAAAAACAAAGTATCCTGGGAGTTTCCAACCACTCAGTTGTTAATAAATCAGTGTATACATTTCTAGGTACATTGCTTCTTCAACTATCATCTTTTGGCAATTTCAGGAATTATTACCACTTTTAAAAGAGAGCAGAGTTGCTATTGAAGAAAATAAGAATTTTTTCCATATTCTTTTTAGTAGCTGTGTATAACCAAAGTGAATTAAGTTCAGATAGTCACTCTAGGCTTATGGAGACTTTGAGCTCATTTATGAAATCAATAGAATTTGGAGTATATATCACACCATCACCTTCTTTTTCTTTTTCTTTCTTTCTTTCTTTTCTTTTCTTTTTTTTTTTTTTTGAGAGTGGGATTACCAGGGATTAAACTCAGGGGCACTCAACCAATGAGCTACATCCCCAGCCCTATTTTGTATTTTATTTAGAGACAGGGTCTCACTAAGTTGGTTAGCACCTCGCTTTTGCTGAGGCTGGCTTTGAACTTGCAATCTTCCTGCCTCAGCCTCCTGAGTTGCTGGGATTATAGGTGTATGCCCCCACGCCTGGCTCATACCATCTCCTAAGTAAGTAATCTTCGAGAGATTTTAATTATCCATACTCTCCCTATTCCCAATAGTTGAAAATAATAGAAAATTTTTATTTTATATGGTACTTTATGCCTCTTCATGAAATGCATTCTAACTCTAATAAGGTCTCATAATCAAGGCAATATAATGATGGTGTTCTATACAATAAATCAGCCAAAGCCGTTCTTATCAGTAGCTTTTTTTCCTTCTGTATCAATAGTAGTAGTAATAGTAATAATAATAATAATAATAATAATTATTATTATTATTATTATAATACACACTATTTACTGTTTTTCAGACATAGTGCTTTTCACATTCTTTTCACTAGTTTAATACACACACACACACACACACACACATACACACACACACACCACACAGCCATAAGTCAGGTTGCTATAATTATTCCACATTAGAATACTAGGACCATAGCCTTTCTTCTAAAAATTACTTCATGGTGTAATATATACATATATGTCTTACCTTCTAATTAAATCACAATTATTAAAGGTTTTATTCATTTCTAGTGCCATTAAATTAAAAAGATATAAACTTTTATGGTTCATCTGGAACAAGCTTGTCTCATTTGCTCTGTCATTTCCTCTTTGACTTTGTATCAACAGTTTCCTTTTTCATTTATGGTATTTCATGACCTATTATGACCAGTAATTAACTAGACCGTCCTTGTCTTAGAATCAGTATGGGGACAAGGAAGGATTTTATCCTGTGAGTAGTGTGTGTACTTCTTGTGACATGGTGGTGCCACAGCTCTGGAGATCTCATTGGAGTTGAGCTGGTGTGGTCAGCAGTCATTTTTGTAGGTTCATATAAACAAAGGCATACAGTTTACCTCTCAAACCCTTCAGTCTTTACCTGCTGACAGCAGCATTCAGGAGACAGAGGAGCAGGCCCAGGTTGCACCAGGAACATCCCAGAAGCTGTTTGTTTCAAACTCACAGGAGTTTAACGTATTTTCAACATAATCCCACCAGAAATTTGGTTTCACTTTCAGATATTCTTTGTACATACTTTCTTAGTTCCTGGCTTCTTTATTTTACTCCTCAGTATGTGATAACAAGGGCCTCAGAGCCTTTAAAACTGTTGAATTTGAAGTAAAAAAAAAAAAAATCTGAACACCTGGGATAAAGAGGGGTCTGCTCCTGCAGTTCTACATCAACACGGTTTCTCTGCCCAGGCATGCCCAGCCCCTCCTCGCAGCTGTACACCATTTTCCTATTTTTTACACCTCTAGTTGGAGTCCAGGAGGAAGTTTTCCTTTGGTTATAGGTATCCTGAATCTGCCATATGGAGCTGCTTCCTGTGGCCTCGGGAATCACAGGTCTCTCCAGTATTTCCTTAGCATATGTTTCTTTTACCTCTGTGGTTTCTAAGCCTTTCAGTTGTACAATTCCTTCACACTTTTAAAAAAATACTGAAGAGCTTTTGTTTATGTAAATTACAGCTATTGATATTTTCTTGCATTAAAAAATTAAAACAGATGTACAAAAACAGTTAATGCCTCTAAAAATACCAATAAGAAGCAATTGTGTCAACATGAATCACATTTAATAAAGAGAACTATAGAATAATAATTCCTTTCCTTTAATAAAACAACAAAAACCCATCACATGGTAGCATAAAATAAATATTTTATTAAAAATAACTTTTCTGAAAAAAAAAGTTATTGAGAAGAATGGCATTGTTTTATATTTTTGCAACAAAACTAGAAGACAGCTGGATTCTTGGTGATGTTGTGGTGAAGGTATATGAAGAAAATCAGCTTCACACAAATATCGCCTAAAAGATGAGGACTATTTTAACAGCCTTTTCAGATTATTATGGATACTTCATGTAGCCCCTGGGAAACTCCATTGTGTATGAGAATGAAAAGGGCCAATAATGTTTTCATATTTTGAAACTACTTTTGACTTCTTGGACCCTCTAAAGATGTGGAAATCTTAGACAATGTGAGCACCCTGTTCCAGCTCATCAAATGAAAATTTTCATTTAAATTTTAGGGTTTCACATAAAGTCAAAAGCACTAATTTAGAAACTTGTATCCAGAATTTATAAATAAGTTACTAGGCCTGGCTCGGTGGTGCATGCCTGTAATACCAGTCACTCGGGAGACAGAGGCAGGAGGATTTTGCAAGTTCAAAGCCAACTTCAGCTGTTTAGCAAGGTGCTAAGCAACTCAGTGAGACCCTGTTTCTAATAAAATACAAAACAGGGCTGAGGATGTGGCTCAGTGTTGGAGTGCCCCTGAGTTCAACCCCTGGTACCAAAAAAAAAAAAAAAAAAGAATAAGTTACTAATAGGAAAGCAAACAGTCTTTTAAAAAATGGGTAAAAGTTTTGAATATTTATATGCCAAAGAAGATACATGAGTGACTAATAATCATATGAAAAGCTGTTCAGCATTATCAGTCATTAAGGAATTGCAAATTAAAACCATAAAACCATAGTGAGATATAACTACACTAGGATCACTGTATTATTAACTTTTAAAAACTGGCCAATACTAAGTGTTCATGAGGATGTGGAAAAATATACAATACTGGTGGAAATGTAAAATGGTGTAGCAAACTTGCAAAACAGTTTGTCATTTTCTTAAGAAATTAAAATTGGGCTAGGGTTGTGGCTCAGTGGTAGAGCATTCGCCTAGGACATTCGAGGCCCTGGGTTTGATCCTCAGCACCACATAAAAATAAGGTATTGTGTCCAACTACAACTAAAAAATAAATATTAAAAAAAGTTAAATATAAAATAACCCAAAGACCCAGCAACTTCACTCTTGGGTATCAAGAACAATGAATAATAAAATGTAGCCCCTGGGAAACTCCATTGTGTATGAGAATGAAAAACATTATTATGTTTTCATATAATTTTGTTCAAATGTACCAAGCTAAAATCTTTGCCCATACAAAGATTTTTATGTGGATGTTTTTTTGAGCATTATCCAGTCTAAGAAAAACATGGAAACAATCCAATGTCAATTTGTTAATGAAAACACAATATGCTGTTATCCACATAATGGAATATTATGCAGCAATAAAAAGAGTCAACTCCTAGTACATGGTGAACCGTGGAGGAATCTCAAAAGCATTGTGCTAAGGGGAAGAAACTAAAAGCAAAATACCACATAGTATGTGGTTCCATTTATATGAAATTTCCAGGAAAAAATATCTAAAGAGATTGAAAGCAGATTAGTGGTTGACTGAGGGGATGGGAATGGGAATTGATATAAATGGGCATACAGAATCTTTTTGAAATAATGAAAATATTTAGAAGCTGAATTGTGATATTTCACAACTTTATAAACTGACTATAATCATTAAATAGTATGTTTAAAATGGGTAGAGAAAATCATAACCTTTGTATTTTTAGAAAATGCATACTTGTTGGACTGGGGATATGACTCAGTAGGTATGGTGCTTGCCTGGCATGCATGAGGCCCGGGGTTCCAGCCCCAACACTGCAAAAATACAAACAAAATATACGAAAAATAAGACAGAGGAAATACACCAAATGAAAACAAAAAAGAATAAAAACCACCATGCAAATATTGAATTCTCATTGCAGATAACAGAATTTGTGTCCTACAGCCATTTAGGTCTCCTAGATCATTTCTGATGAACTCTTCAACTGTTAACTTGTTGACTCAAGGATTCTCTTTGGACCACAGTCTGAAATGAGGATTGTTTTGGTTTTTGCCATTTTTCCCCCTGATAATATAATGATGTGTTCTTGTCACTAAAATCTCATTTCCGTCTTTTTCTCATTGAGGCACCAAAAATATGAATTGTAACTGTGATGTTTTCACTTGTTTTTCTTCTTAAACTGAAGGACTGGACTCCTGGTGTTATAAGAAGTTAAGATCCAGTATTGGTCTCTTTTTCTTTTCTATCACTCTATCGGAATTACACGGTACCCCTTAGAAAATTAAAACAAGGCAACACCACTGTTTATCTGATTGAGTAAACCTCCTTTCAAATGAAGACATGTAGCCGTAATAGATTTGCTTGGCTTTGAGAGGTAGCCATTGTTCTTATGTTCACACGTACCAAGCTAAAAATTCTTGCTGGTGGCTACAGATGTTCATTACAAGGGCTGCAGTGCGTTACACATAGGTTCTGTCTGCCGTTTAGATATACACTTCTTCTCTGTGCCTTACTTTTCTGTTTATAGCTCTAGGCTTCTTGAGGACTTGATTTGCAGCAAGCATTCAAATCCAGTCCGAGAGTAGAAAGCATTAGACTGTCCAAGGTCATGGGTCCCAGAACCATTGATATCAGAAACAGCAGTGGGGAAAAAAGGAGGGAAAGATCCACTAGTGTCAAGAGAGTCAGGGGCAAGCAGATCCGCAGGAGGAGTATTGGAATGAAAACATGGAAGGAGGCAGAAACTGCATTGATAGGGTAAAAATCATAGCACCAGGGTGGATCCTTTTTTAGTAGACTTACATAGGGACAGTTGCATCGTTTAAGTGAATTCCGATAATCTGTTGCACAAATGGCCTCTTCTTTGGGAGAAATTCAGGAAGATGTGGCTGGTCCTGTGCCCAGGTTGGAAATCTCTCAGCTGTAAACTACCAGGTGGGGACGTGTGGGGCATGAGATGTTTTTGCCGTGCGTGTCCTAAGAGCTGTCTGTATTTGTGTTCTGAGATAGAAGCAGGTTCTCGGGGCAGATTGCCTTCCCCTGTGGTGTCCACTGGGTGAGATCCAGTAAGGAAAATCACAAGAGCTTCATATGGTGACTTTTCCCCCACAAAGACTTCACTACTCCCAGAGCTGAGGGAATTCTGACCCCGGGGAACCCGCTGTAGTCATGCAAGGGAAGGCCAAGTCACAAATCAAGTGGGTTTGTCTCTGCTCAACAGGTTTAAATGTGTTATTCAGAGTTTTCACATGATTTTGTTGCTGTTTCTAGCTGTCCTGTCCCTTTCTGCTCTTGCCATAGTCTAGGCATCCAGTTTCAGTTCCGTTCTTCCCCAGCCCCCTCACAGTGGTTTCCAGCCAATAATGACTTGGGTGAAGTAGCTCTGGCCATCCTCGGGGGCTTCGCTTCTTATGGGCCTGATCTGTAATTTGGTGTCTTTAAAAAACAGAGTAGCAGGTCACAATGGCAGGGTGATCTACATTCAAGATAAGTCGTTCTTTCTTAGTGGGACCACGTCTAATAATATTTCAAGGTCCATCAGAGGTCTCAGTTGTTCCTCAGAAACACTGTGGGAGCTGCAGTGGTGGCTCAGTGATAGAGTGCTAACCTGGAATGTATGGGGCACTGGGTTCGATCCTCAGCACCCCATAAAAATAAAGGTATTAAAAAATTTAAAAATAAAACAAAGAAACACTTATATAAAACTTTTCTTTTAACATAAAAAAGTGTTATGGGTTCCCCATGTTCAGCAGTTGTGATTTTGTAAATTTGGAGACCCCAGGTATTTTGAAAAGTCTCCAGTAAGGTCCTGATACCCAGCCAGGATCGAAAGCTACTGTGTGCTTACGTGGCTGTCAGAATGTAGCGAGGCACCTAGAACCATCGGCATGGTTGAGTCCTGGTTCCTTCCCATACCGTCTGCATTCACTTATGCAAGTTACTTGGCCGCTCCAGGCAGGCCTTGGCGTTCTCATAGGTAAAATAGAAATAAGAATATTCAGAGTCATGCCATGGTTAAACGGAACGATCGGTGGAGTGCTTAACAGAGCCTTGATTTATGGTTATTGATCAGGAAAGGCTCTTTCCTTGGTTTTGGCCATTACTGTAGCTCAGGGGCCAGATCTAGCCTACTGCCAATTTACACATGGTCTCAGAACTAAGTGATTGAGGGGAAAAATCAAAAGGAAAGTAGTACTTTGTGATACATTAAAAATACCCAAAATTCCCATTTCGGTGTCCCTATCTAAAGCTTTGTAGGACTAGAGCCATGCTCATTTATTGACGTGTCATCTGTCTTTCTTTCACATCGCAGAGGCATGGTTGAATAGTTGTACAGAATCTCCATGTCCTGAAGGTGACCCCTTTCTAGAAACTTCCCAACTGTGGCTCTAGATCCTATGTTTAATCGTGTCCTTCTCAAGAGGACCAAAGAATGAGGAAGCCTTTGGCCTTGATGTTCTCACATTTTTGATGCCCAGGGTTGTTTTCCACATTGTATTAAAGGAAGCACAGGTTCAATGGCTGCTTCAGTCCTGACACTACAAATGTCGATCTTTGGTCACGAGTAGCATTGCCATGATGCAGCTCAATATATCCCCTCCTCCTTCTCCATGATGCTTGCCCACGTCATTTGCTTCCTCATAGGGAAGGTCTGGATAGCCTCTGTGAACCTTCCCTGCACAGTCACTACCGCCTTTCAGTGGTTTGTGGGTAAATGCCTCATGGGCATTTAATGCAGCTCCGTGGATTTTCCAGAGAACTGAGGTCGATTTGAATGTTTTACCCAATATTCTATGAAACACCAGAGGCACAGGACAGTGACTCCCAAGGACATAGCAGTCAAGGACATGCCCGTGTTCTGGATGCCTCCTGTTCCGTGTGCATGCTTTTGTCTCTCTGAATGCCAGTTTCTGGGGGGGTTTTTTTTTTGAGTTGCTAGGCATAAAACTAAGAATTCACATACATAAGTAAATAGAAGGCCAGATTTCTGCCCTGTAGGACTTCGTGGCTAATGTGCTCCTCGCCCCCAACCCCCATCTGCCCCATATTCGGGTACTCTTATCCTTATCAAGGTCATGAATCTGATTTCTCCAGGTTGAAATCCAGCTGGCTCAGGTGCTTTGTTTGGCCAGCACAGTTTTCTTTTTATAATTTTTAAATTAGTTGACAATATTTTAAAACCAGACTTCATATAAAATCTGGACATCCAGCCTCCTGAAGCAGTGGAAGATCTGGCAACAGGAGCCTGTGTTCAGCGTGCCAGGGATGGGCAAGTCCTGAGTGGCAACTGTAGCAGCTGCTCTTGCCTTGAGCCTGGGTGTGCAGCGCCCTCCCCCCTTCACATCTGTCCTTCCTTCGTGGCCCCAGCCTGCCTGCAATAGGGTGGGTCCCATGTTTCCCACACGCTGCTCAGGTAGCTGACAACTAGAACCCTGTCTTTTCTAACAGGTTTCTTAGTTATGGATAATTCTCATTTGTCTGTCAGAAAGGCTATATTGTCACTGAGCCAGATGCAGTCATTGTGATCTGGAAATCTTCTGATTTTGTTTATAGGATTGAAAAAAACCAAACGGAGCTAGGGGTGTAGCTCGGGGGCAGAGGGCTTGCCTAGCATGCTTAATTCCCCAGCATCACAGAAAACAAAAATGAAAAACAAAATTGTGGGGAGTGGGTATGGGGTAGTTATAGTACTTTACTTTTCTGTATTTTTTTTTTTAACTTCTTGAAAACAAAGCAGAATAACAACCACTTAGATATTATGGTGGACTGAAAACTTCAGTAGTTCAAACTTCAAGGGGAGACATTTGCACCATTTCCCTTTGTCTTTTTAGAATTCAAGAACAAGGAGGCGGTGCACATTGGAAAGGGTTCTATAGACAGCCACAGTGGCTGCAGTAGTGTGGTATATTCATGATGTGGCTTCACTGGATGAAACAGAATCAGATTACAAAGATCTCATTTGCAAAATTTCTTAGAACCTTGCATGCCCTATTGAAGAAAATTTTATTTTAACTTTCATCAAAATTCAATTTAAATAATTTACAGTATTTTTAGGCAGAATGGCTGTCTCAAACATAGTGTCTTCTTAAACTATTAGATTGCATTTACTCAAAGGTTGAGTACATGTGAAAGACCTTATCCTTTGGAACTGCCGCATAATAAAGCTAAGCTTTAGTTTCATAGGGAATAAATATATTCAGTTCCGAATACTATAAATATTAAAGTGGAAAGCCCATTCTTGACTTAAGTTATCATGTTACTCCAAATGTACATAAGAAATCCATCATTACTAGGCATCGGTTTCTCACCATTTGTTTGACATTCCTTAGGCTTTAGTATCATCTCTAATGATTTCTACTTTTCCTGGTGTTGGGCAATTGGATTGCCTTCACATAGATATTTTTCATATTTTTATTAATTCTCTATTCATTTATTTATGTGCAGTACTAGGGATTGAACTCGGGGGCATTCTACCACTGAGATACAGCCCTTTTTATCTATTTATTTTGAGACAGATCACTAAATTGCCTGACTAGCCTCCTATTTGTGATCCTCCTCCCTTCACCACCCCTGTAGGTAGAATTACAGGTATGCATCATGGCACCCAACTATTTGTTGTTGCTGCTGTTGTTAAAATTATTTTAAAATTTCATGAGTTGGTTGAATTTTGTGTGTACCTATGTGTATGATTTGTTCAGAGCCCTAGGAGGGAGGCTGTGTATGCTGTGGAATTGTATGGTGGCAGCCATCACCAGCCCCAGTGGCTCTGGTCTTATCAAAGGGGGAGCACTCTTGTCCTTCCTCTACCTTCTCACCTTGCAGAAATTGCATTTCTCCTTTAAGGTCCAGATGAAAGATAACCTCCTCTTAAACCTCACTGATCTCCACTTTATCCTTTCCCATTTCGTCTTTCTCTGTGGCCTCTTAACACTTTCTAGACCTTAAAATGCACTGAACACATTTTGTCACGGGTAGTTACATGTAGTTCTGTGAACTCCTTGCAAACAAAAGTTTTTTTCTACCAACCTTTAAATGCTCAGTAAATATGAAGTGTGCCACACAGTAGGTACTCAAAGAGACAGAAGCCAATACCATGCAGCTAGAATATACTTTTGTTCTTATCACTAATATTATCATGAAGTTACTTTGATTAAATGAGAATCTGTTTTCTTCTTTCTGCAAATTGTGAATCAAAATGTATTTTAATTTTCTTTCCATTCACGTGAATCTCTCAACACTTTTAGATATTTTCTTATTTCTCCCCTCCCTTGACATATGGTGACACAATGACTGACAATTTGGGAGGGGGACAAGGTTTTAAACAGGAACATATGGTACTCTGCCAGACTGGGCTTCAGGAGGTTCAGGAAAGTCCAGGATCACAGCACAGGGTTGACATCTCTACTGAGAAGGGACAGGCACTTCTCCCCCAGACACTGGCCAATTGCTACACAAGAGGACTGTGCTCTTGGGGCAAGGGCCGCCCTGACTTTTTAGGATAAGAATGAAACTGACTGAGCCATATCCCAGGCACAAGGGGGCTCTGTTGATGCATAAGATGTGATTCCTACTTTGAAGATGTTCTGATATAGATAAGAAATGACACACAAACACTGAACCTTCACATAGGGAAGAAAGCTCTAATTGCCAATAAGAATGTGTGCGTACAGTACCATCACCAGGCAATGAGAATGATAATAGCTTATGATATCTGGCAAAGCTTAATTAAGGTAGTGCTGTGCCCAACTTGTAATAGTGTTCAGCCATTATTAGCTGGGTCCCGGAAGTTTTTATGAAGGGTGGGGATGTTTCCCAAGAGAGGAGGAAGATCAGGAGGAAGAACAGGGAAGGTTTTAAGAAGAGTTAAGTCAAGCTCTTAGAGTTGTGTAGAGAGGATGTGAACGTTTCTGACCTCAGTTTCCAGAAGGGAAGGAAGAATGGGCTGGTGATAATGGCCAGAGGCTCCTTTATGTACATATTCATGCAAATTCCATTAACTGATGGTTGATTATTATTGTGGATGATAAAACTAAGTCCATCAGGAAATGATTGGATCAGTCCAACTATATACCAGTGCTGGTATCTGATGAATGCCATCTACCTTGTTTTGACAGATGGAATGCAGAGCTGGGAAAAACTAGACTATTTTTGGCCTACAAGCTGTATTTTGTTTATCTCTATCCTGCTTCATAAGGCACATTATTTCATGTAACTTGATCTGAGGTGTTAACCGAGTACTTCTTTCTTTAATATGCTTCCAGAGAAGGCACAGCTGATCAAGTGTAATGATCTCCTCTAATTTTTTTTTACTTAAAAATATTACTAATAGACTTTTTCCCAATACTTTTTTTCACGTTCATAATTGTAACATAAAAATTCATACATAAGTAGCCTCCTTTAAAAAAAAAGCTGATAGGACTGGATTGAGCAGAGGGAAAGAGTAGAGTGAACCTCTCATTTCTGCATTTTATCATCTTAACTTGGAATACATAATGAAAAATTCTACATCTTTTTTAAGATTCTAGTGCGATTACTGTTTAGCTCTCAACAGGGTTGGAGCTATTTAAAAGATGCATGTGAATATACACAATCTTATGTTTCTCTGTTTTTATCTCCAGGATATTTCCCTGGAACTGTTTTTTTAAAAGGCAATTCCCCTTATCTTTGACTGCCTTTCTCATCAAAGGCCACAGTGACTGCTTCTGAATTTTTTTAATCAATATGTAATTCTAAGACTCTGACACGGCAGAGGGACAGTGATTACAGCTTCC
This sequence comes from Spermophilus citellus, assembly GCF_964194105.1. Lineage (NCBI taxonomy): Eukaryota > Metazoa > Chordata > Mammalia > Rodentia > Sciuridae > Spermophilus > Spermophilus citellus. Next base: position 132,199,985 of record NC_138189.1, read on the forward strand.
TCTCTCTTAGCAGTTTGCTCTTGGTTGGGCTTGACCAAGTACAGGGTATATTTACACAGACCACAGGACAGGACTGTATCACCTGATGATGGCCTTGTCATCCTAAGGATGACTTTTCTTCACCGTTTCCTCTTCTCAGGACCACAGAAGCAAAGGCATAGAGGGAAGGGACCACAGAGATAATTAATCTCATCTCTACATTTTACAGATGATCCAGCCAGTTAATAATCTACAGATTATAGAGAAATATGTGAAAATGCCTAAAGTACCAGGAACAATAATGTATTGATACTTGGGGATAGGAAAGACTTCAAAAACACATTCTAATTGTATTATAATTGTTACATCTCAGAATTTCTTCATTCACCATTCTGTGGCATGGTATTGTTCTTATAAATAATTTTAGGACAAACAGGAATGAGTCAAAGGGGCATGGCGATTTCCAGCCACAGTTTCCAGGAGTGGTTGGCCTGGACCCTCCAAGATGATGTAGCAAATGAAGATCCAGGTGGACAGTTGGCTTGTTGGAGTTATACTCATGGTTTGAGAAGCTTAAATAATTATTGTAAGTTGCAGGGATAAGGGGGCGGGGGGCTAGTAAGGTCAAACCAGGAGTAATAAGAGAGGTACCCAGGAAAGAAACTTGAGATGGGGGAAAGAAGCCCAACCTTACCTCAAACCACAACTTTTTTCTCCCCTTAGAAGTAGGCACAAGGAACACCGACTGACAGGTGGCAAAATTAATTACCTTGTCAAAATCCACTAGGTTGCATCTAGTTCCCACTGGAGTGGGTATTGGAAATCCAGAGTTAATGAAGTGTCGACACCACAGCAGGCCTTTCTCTGCCCACCTCATTCTCCATTAGCAGAAAGGATCTGATCTGTAGAATCTGACCAACCAGACCCTCCTCCAGGAGAGGAGAGTGCAGAATGGAAGGACCTCCTTGGCACATACCCTCGGGCTCAACAGGGACCTTGGTCCTGAGAGACTCCTGCATGGCCAGACAGCACTGCTCTCTAACAAGGGCAGATAGAGTTGGGAGAAATACTAAGCAAACTCTTCAGGCCAGCATCATGGGGTGGGGGGAAAGGGATAATTGGGGCTGAAACATTCTAGAAATTTCTAACCCTAGGCAAGACCAACCCAAGACCTAAGTCTAGACAGGACCTGTCGATTGGAGACCTGGAAGAACAGAGGAATGCACAGGCTAGAAGATAAGGGCTAGAAGCAACCATCCCAGGATGATTTATCGTCTCCTAGTGAACTAAACTTCAGTGATAAACTTCTGTTTATGTGGGCCACTGAAATTAAGGGGTCTTCCTCTTTATAAACCATTGCAATGATAGTAAGGCAATCAGTTGTGAATCTTTATACTTTATTAGTGGTCAAAGAAAGTAACTTTTCCATGTCCTTCATGACAAACTGACATAAGGAAAAAAATATAATTGCAAATAAACTAGCTATGATTTTTCTCTTGAATTTTCTTTCATGTAAGATAACTGTGATAATAATTTAAAGAAAGGAAATATTTCTGTGGACATGCTTTAATGTTAGTGCAAATTGGAAAAGCCTGAGATGTGAATCAGACTCAGTCATGAAGTGGTACAGTAAATGGGTGTGGACACAGTTGTTATGAGAAAATATAGCTCAGGAGGTAGGACCCCAAAACCCCTGGGCTCTTCAGGACATAGAGTCTTTGAGTGCAGGAGGAGGACCACATTTAGAAGTCTCCAGAGGCAGGTGGGCTTTTAAGAAAGACCCATGTCAGAACCCCAGGTGTGGGGCTGAGGTTTGGGGGGAGTCAGAGTATTAAGAATGTTTCCAGCAAGAGTTGGTGTGCTCTGCAGACAACAAGGCAGGGGATGGGTGTGGGAGGAGGAGGCATGAGCCTTGTTAACAGAAACTGAGCCTATCATACAAGCATAATTAGTAGAAAAAGAACTTGATGCTGAGATCCCATGTCTGGCATGGAGGGAGTAGATCCTCATGTCCACAGTTGGGATTGGCCAGGACAGGGCTAAATGCAGCTATACAGGAAAGGTGCCATTCCTGTGCCTGTTTTGCAGATGGAGATACTAAAGCTTGGTGAGGTGGACCAGCCCCAGCTCTGGCGGTCAGTCAGAGGGGGAGCCAAGGTCCAAACAGTCTTCTCCAGAAACAGTGTTCTGCTTGTGCACTAAGGTGCTTGCCCATCTCCCAGGCCATGACCCAAGGGAAGGGGAAGTGGTTTGTTGAGCACCTGGTGCATTCCAGAAGTGGAGTTCTGCATTTTAAATATATGGTTGTATTTAATCTTTATAATCCCCTAAAACCCATGAGATATATATGGTTGCATTTAATCTTTATAAGCTCCCCAACCCATGAGATAAGTTTTGTGACTCTCTAGATGAGAAAACCTAAGGCTAATGGTTTACTCTGCTACATAACCAATGGTGACAGTTTGAATGTCACCCACAGTGAGCCAATCACTGCATGACAAACTGCATCAGAAGCCTTTCTTGTCCTGAGTTGCAGCTATAAATAAGAAATAAGTTATTTTGTAGATGGAATTTTTTGTTTTAAGCAATATAGTCAAATGATCAAATGTGGACGGTTAAAATGAATATGTGCACAGTCTTTTTGGAAAGCAAGCACTAGATGTTTCCTGCCGTGTTAAGATTTCATTGTGACTTGCCAGGTGCCTTTTGTGAGCCTGGTCTTTTGTCAGACTGGGTTCAAATCCTACCATCACCACTGGCCAGGTGCAGCAACACAGAAAGCTACTTATTTCTTTGGTTAGGACACAGGATGACATTGCCTTTTGAAAGGGCTATCATAAGTATTAACTACAGTAGGAATGTCACCCCCCAGCCTCACGGCCTAGAGGATAGTTCACGCTCCACATAGATGCATCCTCTCTCCTGCCATCTCCTGTGGTCTATCATATTTCTATGGCAACCCCACGCATATGATCTGGTTCCTCACCCACCGCTTCCTTTCTGATTCTCAGCAGACTACCTGCCTTGTTTCTCAGAGGAGAGACAAGTGTACCCAGTTTCCCACATTCTTCTTCCTTCCACCCTATCTCCCGTAGTTTGGACCTGGACTGTCCCTGAAAGCCCCGTATGTTGAAGGCTCGATCCCTAGCCTGTGGTGCTATGGAGAGGTGGTAGGATTTTAAGAGGTGGCACCTGTGAGAGAGGAAATTAAGTCAGTAGGGGCATGCTCTTGAAGGAGACAGTGGAACCTTGGCCCTTTGTGACTCTCTCTTTGCTTCCTGGCTGCCATGAGGTGACAGTGGCTCTCCCATGTGCTTCCTACCAGGTACTGTGCCGCCACAGGCCCCAAGCAACAGAGGCAAGCAACCATGGAGCAGCACCCCTGAAACCGACCCAAAATAAACCTTTCCTCCTTGTAGGTTAATGATCTCAGGTATTTTGTGAAGAATGTATGTTAGTTTTTCCATTACCTTATCAGTTTCTAATCATCAACTTCAAGTGGTAAAGTAACTTTATTCAAAGTTCTAGCACATGCTGGTTTGCCTTTTGTATCATTTTCCCCCCTCCCATAAGCACAGGAACTTTGGTTTACACAAACTGAAATTATGATTCAGTTCTATTGAGAATCATCAGATAAAAAGGGAAAATTGTTGGATGTGAAAGCCAATTAGGAGATAGCTCTGAGGCTACCATTCTTTTCTCCAGCGTCCACATTATCTGCTCATTTGAGACAGTGAAGAGACCAGTGAGGCCCAGGTCAACAACTTGGAGCTATAAAATAGGAGAAGAATGGGCCATTTCCATGGAAAACCAGAAATAAGTGGTTTAGGATGGGTTCAGCCTTTCTTGCTTGGATAATGAATGGATGTCAAGGCATTTAAGACGTGGAGCTAAAGAATAACAAAGAGGACAATGATTAGTTGGAAATTACCTGCTAACTACCTTCTTTGGAAAGAATGGTTTGGCTTATGAACTTCACCAGTCCCTTTGCCATTGTTCCATGAAATCTGCCATCAAGCTGCCAGAGTGAACTTCCTGCAACACAAATTAGACCTGAACTGACCTCAACAGACCGCGCAGCAGAGCACAGCAAGTCCTGAGTCTCAGTGGCTGCTCCCTCCCCACCTCCACCGGCTGTGTTCCAGTCACACCAAACTCACCCATCCCAGAACATAGGAAGTCTCCTGAAGACGCTCATTTGTTAAATAGATTGTTTCTTTGGTGAGAAAACTCCTCCAACACCCTTTCCACCCAACAAACATTCTTTAAAACACAAATCTGATGTTCTTTCTCCTCCTTTAGCCTTTTCTGACTTCTGTGGCAAAGAGAGTCCCTTCCTCTTCTGTATTCTCGGGGCACACATACCAGGGCTGTTCTTTCTTGCCCCCAGGGTTTAATTTGTTGAGGAGCCTCTTTTCTCACGCTGGAACAGGAGTCCCTCCAGGACAGGGATCTCATCCTGTTCACCTCTCCGCCCAGTGCCGGTCACAGTCACTGGCATGTAATAGCCACCCAATAATTATCTGCTGAATTAATAAAAGGACAAGCCAACGTTTTGAATTAATAATGCTCATTCCACAAACAGAACATATTTGCTGTGGCTGAAAAATGTACCCTAGAAAAGCCTTTGCAAGGATGCAGAGAAGTTGATAGCAGTGGTTGCCTTGCAGAAAGGGAACTAGGTAGTTAAGGGAGAGGAAGCTTTTTGACCACGTGGCCCACAGTGCCTCTTGAATTTCATACCTTAGGCATACATTATATTACATACCCCACACTAGCCTAATTCAGTATGTATGTGCAAACAATCTCCTATCAACTGGTTTCATAATTTCTTTCCTAGCAAAAAATTTAGTTTGTTGGTAGAAGTTTATGATAGTTGTCCCTTGTTACCAATATCAGCTCTCATCTGGGGTTCATTTAAGTCTGGAGCTATACTGGTATTCAGAAACCAGGCTGTGTGTTAGAGGGCAAATAAGGACCCACCAAACTCTGTTAATACCTTCAAAATGTAACAAGTAGCTTGAGTCCAGAGAGGCTGAACAAGAGTCCCTTCTCTCTATCCTGGCCTCATTTCTACTTTTGAGATCTTGGGGGATTTGCTGGTTGGACAAAATGAATGAAATTTGATTCCTCGGAACCCAGCACACAGGATTTTTCCACTGCTGCAGTACTGTGCACATGTCTGCTTCGAAATCCAGAGTTTAGAAGGTACCTTCTGATGAAGCAGGTATTCAGCAGGATGCAAGTTTGGCATCCCATGTATCATGACTTGGAATCAGAGGGACACCTCAATTCATGACTTTCTGTTCCCTCATCAGAGCAGGGGATCCTTTGTGCGTTAGCCTAAACGTGTCTTTCACAGATTGTTTCTGCACCATTTATTCCCTCTAGGTTTAAGTGTCTAAAGAATATTTCTAATATGTATGGACTGATGTGGACCAATAGATTAACTGCTGGGATAGAGCTCTGAGCATGAATCCCAGCTAAGCTGGTCACATGATTTAGCCTCGGAGTGGGTCTTAATTGGTCATTTTATCCCCATTTTGCCTATCTCATTAGGTTCCTCCCTTAGGATTTTTCAAATAAGGATTCAGTTGTATGATTGGTAAAGCACCTGTCACATAATAGGAATTCAACAAATGTTAGTTCCCTGCTCACTGCCCTGAATAACTTATTAGTTTATCTAGATAACAGATGTTTTTGCATAGTGAAGTACAACTATGTTAAATTCCTAGTACTAAACGTGTGTAACACGTGAGTCACACTCCCCCAAAAAAGGGTTCCTTGTTCCATGCTGCTAATTTACTTGTCTTATTGTACACCATAAGAAATGTTTCTCCCCCTTCAAATCTTATAGCACTGGGATTGTTATATGTATTTCCTTTGATTATCTTTTACTAAAATATGCTTAAAATTTAAGTCATGACTATCAGAAGATACACACATGTACTATGGGTATGGATATATAATGTATAGATATGTATAGATACATAATTTTTTTTAGTAATGACCAACAAATTCCTTTCACACCAAGAAAAATGTTTATCTAGGAATTTTGTGCTTACGTCTCCTGGAAAAAACTTCTGAAACACCGCAGCGGGGGATAAATAAGTCCAATCGGATTTCTAAATTAAAATCTTAGTATCCTAAAAACATCACTTGAAAAGTTGGATGTTTGAAGGTGGCAAAGGCAAGCTATACTCCAGCTGATTTTTTTCGCCTGCTGGCATTTGAGAGCATTTTTTTTTATTGATTGTTCAAAACATTACAGAGCTCATGATATATCATCTTTCATACATTAGACTCAATTGGGTTTTGAACTCCCATTTTTACCCCAAATACAGATTGCAGAATCACAACTGTTACATACTCACATTATTACATAATGGCATATTAGTGACTGTTGTATTCTGCTACCTTTCCTATCCCCTACTATCCCCCCTCCCCTCCCCTCCCCTCCCATCTTCCCTCTCTATCTCCTCTGCTGTTGTTCAATTCTCTCCCCTTTTCCCCCCTCCCCCTTGCCCCTCATAACCTCTTATAATTTTGTGTATCATTGAGAGCATTTTAATCCAGGCTCACTCATAAACCTCAGCAGCAGGAGATCATTGTTCATTGGTTTATTATGGGCAGACCGGACTGGTTTTAACTGAGCAGAGGAAGTTAATTATCAAATGTTTTAGTTGGCTCTAACAATGAATAACCAGTTCTCCTTGGACACCCTGGTACTCACTGTGCAACACTATAAGATAGGGGTGGGGGATGGGAACTCACCCATCAGAATCTGCAATGCGGGAATTTGCCAGACTGCCCTGATCTGTTTCCCAGGTTGTTTGAACCAGTTCAAGAGCAGTTAAACAAGGTTATGTAAGTGACATGTGATGTAGCCCAAAATAGTGACTGCAAACACAGGCTGCTGTTGCTGGGCAGTTGTCAACTGCTTTAAAAAAAAAAAAAAAAGAAAGAAAGAAAGAATGAAAGAAAAGAAAAAAGAAAGAAAATCCTCCAGCTGGCCGACAAATGGACCTTTAAACATGAAAACGGGATTTAAGCAAAAAGTTAATCTTAAGAGGGATTTGGGAGTTGGTGAAATTGCCTTTAAGATGTTGAAAATGACTTAAAAAGGAAATTTACATTGCATATGAGGTCTGGTTATTGCAGAGTATCTAGCAGTAGTGAAGTGAAGAGGTATTCTGAACAAGTTTGGTTATCTTGCGACAGCACTTAGTTCTCATGTTTTAATGATCAGCACCATCAACCAAACCCTCAGACTTGCTGACTTTGGGCACATAACAAATTAGTAAACAATATATCATTCATCTAGTCATAAATATTAAACTATTTTATAAATTACTGTCCCTTTTAATTAAACTTTCTTATAGCTTCAAGGTGTGAAAAAGAAAATTCTATTTCATATAACAAGGTTAGCATAAAATAATGTTGTACAAAAAGAAAATTCAGTGGCGGAATTTTGGATAAGATTGATTTTTGAAAGGAAAACCAAGCAGCAACAAATGGGCTTTAAAATATGTCTCGGTTGCCAGGTTTGTACCCCACCATTTGGATTTCCAGTGGCCATTTTCTTTGGGGTCCCTGCCTTTTAATGTGGACATCTGGGGAATTAAGAATCAAGATAAGTATGAAGCGGGCTGAGGAGGAACCTTAGAATCCTTGCTGCAGGATTCCTGCTCAGGAACTCAGTGTTGTATGTGCCCCTGCTGTTGAGATCTGCATCTTAGAGACTCTGGTATTGTTCTGTCTCCTAATCCTTAAGGGACCTGTTAACTAGTGCTGTATTTCTCCACCCAGATTCTGAACAGATTGAAAAAACAAAGGAGTGGCTGGAGGAAGATAAAATATCAGCCTTTTTTGGGTAAATAAGTCAAAGGCTGGGACTTGGTGGTAAGAGCGAGAAAGACCTGCAGCCTGAGTTCCAGGCATAGGCCCTGGCACAGCTTGATCAGGTTGGGCCAGCTGAGGCTGAGGGTTCCCCAGAGGTTGAGCATCTCCCTGCTCCCTGGGGGAGTTCTCCCCCAAGGAGAAGACAGTGCTGGGGTGAGCAAACCAGATTTCCTCTTCTCAAACCTATGAATCCAAGCAAAGCAAGCAGAGAGGGGAGAGAGAGGCCTGAGGTGTGGCACCTTAAAGCTTCCTTCCCTGGAAGGAAACATCAAGACTAGGGCACAAATTTTCCTATCTTTGGACTCTCCCAGCCCTGTTTCCTCGGGGAACTCGGCAAGAATCAGGCAGTGGAGCAGGGACCAGTGATGGTTCAGTGTATTCTTACTTTCTGCAATTAGGCTCCCATGTGTAAAGGGCAATGTGTTTAAAAAATAAACAAACAAACAAACAAACAAACAAAAAAACATAGAATTTGGAGCATTCAGTTCAGTCTGTAATCCCTTTAATCCCTGGCCTGGTTAAATGGCTGTTCATAAGATCGAGTTCAAATACCTCCTCTGTGAACTTTTCCTTAAAGATTCTTGAGAGTGTTTGTAGGTGTTCACCAAGGTTTTAAAGCCCCTAGAACCTGATGCTTTTTATATTTAATTTTCCCGAGGACTTCAGTGACTTCCTTGATAGAAGCATACTACACTGATTGTCAGCCATGCTTATAAAGAGGAGAGTGTTTTTCCAGATGCAGGGAGAGGAGCACTGATGGAGTTGAGAGAGGTGTTTGTATTCAATCAGGACCAACCTGTGTCTGCACATGTCAGTAGAGATACAGATACACCAAGGACCAGGGATCTGAGTTTCTTCAAACTAAGGCCAGAAATATAGTAATAGTAACAACAAAACACCCAACTAAAAGCACCAATAAAAGTAATCCAAAGGTATTGGATCATATGCCTCTGATCCAAACTGCAGTTACTTCTTCTGAAATGGTGATAAGTTTGGGTAAGCTTGTCTTTGAGCCATGCCCTATCTTTCTCCCCACCACATGCATCGGTGGCTCATGGCAATGTTGAACATGATGCTAAGGTCCTAGAAGGCCTTTAAACAGAAAGATGACAGTCAGATTTGTGGTTCAGAAGATCTCTGCTTAGACTGTGAGATTGATGGATAAACCTCTGTGGAGGCCAGGTCTCCAGTAGAGTACCTCCCGAGCCACAGCCAGGTACCCAGAGAAGCCAGCACCAGGAACATTCCTTGAGTTCATTTCAACCAGAGGAGCTTTTTTTTGTTTGTTTGTTTTGGGTTTTTGTTTGTTTGTCTTTTAATGAAGACTCTGTAAGAGTTAATTTTAAAAAAAGTTTAAGACTTAGAAGAGTAACATAGTAAAGGCCCATAGATTGTTTGCATTGTAATAATAATGATAATATGGTAATATACAGGAATGCTTGATGGTAATATTGAATCCTTACTGTATGCCACCAGCTCTTTCAATTGCTTTGTGTGATTAGTCCTTTCGATAATTCATAAGGGTAGGTACATTTATAATCCCCATATAACAAAATCAGGAAACTGAGGCACAGCAATGGTAAGTAACTAGTCTGAAGTCATGCAAATAAAGCAAGGCTTTAACCTCCACAGTTCAGATTTTTACCTAAAAGAACTTGAAATGAAGAGAGAAAGTGCTGGATGACATAATAGGATTCAAGAAAAACTCTGGAGAGAGAATCATTGGGATGTTGTGACCAAATGAACATAGAGGATTGGAGGGATGGGGGTGTAAATCAAAGGTGGTCCTGAGGTTTCCCAAACAATTGATAGCAGATTTAAAATTGGGAATATAGGGGGGCTGAAAGGGGGTAAGGTTATTGAATTTGGATTGTGAACATAGGGAACTTGAGAGTTTCAAGATATTCAGTTCAAGACATTTAATGAATAGATGAACATATAGGTCTGAAACCCTTAGGAGTGTATTAGTCAGCGTTCCATTCCTGTGACAAAATCAAATTAAAGAGGGAAACGTTTATTTTGTCTCATGGTGACAGAGGTTTCAGTTCAGGGCCACTTGACCCTGTTGCTTTGGGCCTGTGGAAGTACAGTGCATCATGGTGGCAGTCCACGTCAAAGTTCTGTTCAGTGGTGATGTCCAGGAAGCAGAGAGAAAGAGAGGGAGGTTCCAGGGTCCCAGTATCCCCTTCAAGGACCTCCCCCTAGGCCCCACCTCTTAAAGGTTCCACTTCCTCCCAGTAGCACCACAGACTGGGGACCAAGCCTTTACTACACGGGCCTTTGGGGGACACTCCAGATCAGAAAACTGAGCAAAGGGCTTCATATGTGAAGCTTTAGAAGCCTCTGGACACCCTCCAGGTACCACATCATGTAGGTAACTGCTCACTCCTCGGTACTCCTGCATATTTAACTGGGGTTCCACCTCTCCCTGGGCCAGTCCTTTGAGATGGATGCTCTACACCTGTCCTCTCTGTTATTCAAATTTAAAACACTCTTTAAGGCCTACCTCAGATGTTTCCTTTCTGTGTAAAGGCTTCTTCACCCCCAACTCAGATGAATCACTTCCTTCTTTAAAGTCATACCACATCAATACCACATGGTTTATTTTAATTGTCTCAATTTCTCCAATCTCACCCCACTCCTTAGAATATAAGGTCTTGGAGGTAATGGATTACATTTGCCTCCTATGCCCTGCTTAAAAATCTTTGTGTGGACTGGGGATATAGCTCAGTGGTTGAGCACCAACCTAGCATGCATCAAGTCCTGCTGGGTACAATCCCCAAAGCTGCAAAAAAAAAAAAAAAAATTAATAACTTTGTTGAATGGAATTAAATCATTGTCTGGAAACATACTTTAAATCCCAGAACCTCTTTTTCTTCTTCCCCACATCCTTGGTCCTGAACCTGCTTATCTGTGAATATCTGTTACTGTACCTTCTCATGTGCTGGGATTCCCTCAAAGAAATTAGTCTCCTGAACATGTTTACCTTCTAACTTTTCAGGTTTAATTTTAATAATACTGGAAAATGGGATCTCAAGATCAACAGTACAAGGAACATATCACTTTTCAGAATCTTATACCACACTTCTAGTCTTGGACCTTAGTCTCGATTTCTTAGCTGAGCCACAGACAGATTGGAGAGTGTCAGCTTTTTGTCCTGTGTTTACTCTAGGGATCTATCTCAACACTCTCACTTTGTTGCCAGCTTTCAGAGAAAGTTAAGTCTTAAAGATGGGATCCAAAGTGAATAGTATTTGCCTTGTCTCAATGGGCCTTTTTGGTCTTGAGGTCTTTCTCCTCAGTGACAGGTTCTGCTCCTTCAGGAAGTTCTGGCTCACTTATATTCAATTAAGAGTTGACCATATTTTTTCTTTGAATTTTCTTACCCGATTTATTTTAATAGAAGATGGGTGAGGACGTCACTACCACCATGTTGTATTTTTGAGTTCTTACATCAAGCCAGGCTTTGTGATTCTTGTTTTATGTTTGAATTCATTTGATTCCATGTGACATCTGACAAAGTAGACATGAGTTTTATAGGCTGGGAAACCAAGACTCAGAAACATTAGCACCCTGGCTGAGAGCGAGAGCTCCCAGGGACAGAGCTGGGGATCAGAGCCCACGTGGTTCTGGTTACAAAGCTGAGGCCCCCTTCCCACTGCCTTCTGCCCCTGCCTCTGATTTCCACTTCTGTGTTCCTGTGTTAACTGTGCTTGAAGGCCCACATGTCACCCCATGTGCATTTTTTCATTTGGGGCCTGCTCATGTCGCACGGAAAGTTGGTTCTTGATTTCAAAGTAATCAAAAACAATTTAAAGATGAATTTTGTTGCCTTCTGGAACTTTTTAAAATAACGTAGTTCACTTTCAAACACTTAATAATTGTTCTGTAATTAAGAGCAGTATCAGAGTTTATAGCAATAGAACAAAAAATCAGTATCTTAGATTTATTTTTTAGTTATGCACTCAACACTGTTTTGGTCTTTGAGTCTCTAGGGTGTTTTCCTTAAGTACCTACAAGTGCTTGGGTTTCCTATAAGTCTGTGACTTGGTATTGCCCGTGTGCTATTGACCTAAGTGTCTTGGTACTCCATTCGTATTTATTCGGGCTCTAGGAGCTTCCTGTCTTCTAGAATGACTTCTCTCCAAAACCCCACCACAGCCTCAGATGGAAATACAAGAAGCTGTGCACATAGGTGGATGAGTGGTTCAAGTTCCCTGAACCTTAGTAGACCATTCGCATTCTTAAAACAAGATGTTTTTAAATCTGGGTGACTCAATAACAGCTACAGTGTCAGCACCTCACCACCTTCAGTAGGGAACGATGTGGACTGTAGTGGGGGAAGGATTTAGGACCCAGGACACCAAAAAAGCGCAGAATCTCAGGTTGAGAAGGGTTAAGCTATTCCTACCTTTCACAGAACTGCCACCTGCTTCCTTGCAGATCCTCAGAGCTCTTTTTATTAATGTGATACCTGTGAAGAGGGATTCCAGAGGTTAGAATGTTGGAGATGGGGCAACGTGATTTGAACATGCAGATCTTTAGTAAGCCAGTTACTTAGGAGCCGGTAGGCCTCCGGTGAACATGCATTACTGGAAGTTCGTGCGGCTTATGACCTACTGTATATACATGTAAATTATGCATGTTGTAGTGTATCTTAGTTGATTGGTGCAGGACTCATGCATTCATTCATTCTGAGCATTCATTCAGGATCAACTGTGTACTGGGCAGTATGCTCTTTGTGCCATCTCTACTTTATAGAGTAATCCTCAGTAGTGCTTATCTTCTCTGAATACCACAGTGCCTTGGAGAGGTTCTCAGCAGATTGTATAGGAAAGTTTATTTTAAGGGGATATTTTGGAAAGGTCAAATCACATCCCATTTATTCCAGGCTATTTTTTTTTTTCTCTAAATATTGTAGAAAGGTATATATATTTTTTTCCTTTGGAGTATCTAATACAGTGCCTGCTACCAGTGAGCTAGAACTTTCTTTGTATTAGTATGAGGAGAAATAATTGCAATCTATTTGAAAACTGTGGGCCATTTGCATTTCCCCTGTAAGCTTTTAATTCATTTTCCAATTTTTATAGAGATTCTTGAGTGTGTATGTGTATTAGTGTATCAGTATGTATATAACCGATTGTAGGTTTTTAAGTGTGGGGGGTGGTCCCTGGATTACAGTTATCGTTAAATATTCCACTGTTGTTGGTGGTGGTTTTTTCCAAAAGCATTTTAGATACTGGTAGCTTCTTCACATTTCAAAAATGTCAGCTATTTATGCAAATAGCCCTCAACTTCATCTATTAAAATTAATATGTCAGAATACTCCAACATAATGTAAGAGGTTTCTGCTTTTGAGGAGAACTCTTGATAGGGAGACTGAATTTCATGCTCCTCATTCCACATCGCTCGGGTAGGACTCAGTGAGGTTCCCAAGTATTTCCTGGTCTTTGCTGCTCCTTCCTGAGGTTAGATTCCCATTCCTGGCCCCCTTGTGGTTGGGAGGGATCATTGCACTGGATCTCTGTGATGATTGAAATGTTTTCTGCTGGAGCTTTAGATTTCCTAAGTCATATTCAACAGACACTCACCATGACGTTGACAGTGTTCACTATGGTGGCTGCCCCATCATCCTGGGGCCTGGAATGAGAAGCTATGGAGCAGAATTCCCAGCTTGTCTGCAGTTGCCTGATTTGTTCATCTTTACAAAGAACCAACTATTCTGATTTCCATCCATTGCTTATCTTTTACTTTATCATTTATTTCTAATCTTTATTATTTCATGAATTGCTTACTTTGGGTTTATTTTCTTTCTCTCCTTCACTCACGCTACTCCTCAATGTAGAATCTTAGATCATTAATTTTGAATTTTCTAATATAAACATGTAAGGTTAAAAATGATTCTCTAAGTACTATTTGAACTGTATCTCACAGATTTAATGTGTTGAATTGTCAACATCATTTCATTTGAAATAGTCATTTCCCTTGTGATTTTTTTTTTATTTGACCCATGGATTATTTAGAGATGTATTGCTTAATTTTCCAATATGAGAAGCTCATTTAGGTACCTTTGGTTACAGATTTCTAACTGAATTCCCTTATGATCAAAAAAACATTATGTGTTTCAGTCCCTTTAAAACTTGAGATTGCTTCACAGTTCAAGGTATGTCCTGTCTCAAAGATCCATATACATTTGGAAAAAAAATGTATATTATGCAGTTATGTGACCTAAATGCTGATAAGGTCCAATTGTTTGATAATATTTTTCAAATCTACTGTTTCTTTTCTGATTTTTTAAATATTGCTATTATTCTTTTATTGCTGAGAGAGGTGTTTTAAATTTTCCAGTTTGATTTTGGGTTTATCTTTCTGCTGTCATTTTTGTCAACTTTTTGCCTGGTGTCTTTGGATGCCTACGTGTTTGGGATTTTTATATCTCAGTCTGATCAGTATAAAATGACATTCTTTTCTTTGGCATTATTTTTAAAGTCTTACATCTCTGATTTTTAATATAATCACATCAGCTCTCATGTTTGCATTGTGTGTATATTTTCATCCTTTAACTAACCCATCTGTGCTTTTTTACTTATAATGTATCTTAACATATCCTTGGGTCTTGCTTTTTAAATCTAGTCTACCATCTTTGACTTTTAAGGGTTTAGACCATTTATATTTAATGGAATTATTGCTGTACTTGGGCTTTTATCTATTACTTTGCTATTTGTTTTCATTTTGTTCTTATATTTGTTCGTCTAGTTTTTCATTTATGTCTTTTTGGGGTTGGATATTTTTCAGTATTTCATTTTATACATCTGCTTTCTCTTGAGCTACATTTTCTCTTACCATCTTTCTAGGGGTTGCTCCATGGCAGTGTTTTCCAAACATTAATATGCATTAGATTTATGGTTATATAAAACAGAATGTTCTGAGTTAATAGGTTTGGAGAGGGGACTGTGAATTTACATTTCTCATAAGTTCTTAGGAGATTCTGATACAACTGGTTCCAGAAGCATAGTTTGAGAAATTGCTCTAGAGATCACAGAATATACTCTTCACTTTTCATGTTCTACCCTCAGTTAGTTCAGACCATTTCAGATTTAATGTAACAAACTTGCATCAGTAGAATTTCATAAAATATGCCCCATAATGAGAATTTGTTGTTTTTGTATGGAATAGTTATTTGACTTTTTAAGGAATTTAGAAAAGAAGATTTCTAAAAAAATCTTCCCATATCGTTACCGTTTTAAATTCTCACTTTTCTTTTCAGTATCATTTTACTTAAGCATGAAGAACTTCTGTCATTTCTTGTAATGTAGTCTTCTAATAAAAAATTATCTTGACTCTAATTTATCAAAAATTGATAAATAAGAAAGATAAAATAAATAAAATAAGGTAAAATAAAAACTTTACTTTCATTTTGAGAAATATTTTGAGTAGTTGTAGAATTCTGGGGTTGTCAGTATATAAAGATATTTGCATTTATTCCTTCTGGCCTCATTGTTTTGATAAAAAATTGCTTATTACTATTACCTTTGTTTCTCTTTGTACAAGGTTATTCTCCTTCTACCTCAGGCTGTTTTTAAGACTTTCTCTTTATACTTATATTTAAGAAATTTAGCTATTTTTTACCTCTCTAATTTATTTATATTTGTCTTTTGACAATTTTAAAAATTAAAGTAGTAATCCTGACCTATTCTTCTCTCTTTTCTCCTCCTGGAATTCTAATGGCACATATATTAAATTGCTAATGTTGTCCCAAAGACCACTGATGCCTCAGTCATTTATTTTTTATATTTTTCCTCTTTGTGTTTCAGTTTGGCTGATTTCCATTCACATTTATTTAACTTCATTGATCCATTCATGTTCAGTGTTCGGTATGTTAATTCTAACCAATGCATATTTTATTTTGATACTATGCTTTTCCATTTGTCGATGTATGTTTATATTATTTTCTACAGTTCATAAATCACTAACTCACTCGTTTCTTTACCCCCTTTAGTCATTGTTTTTTATATATTCTAACACTAATTTTAAAATCCTTATCTGATAATTTCAATCTAGGTTACATGTGAATCTGTTTCTGTTAATAATTTTTAATTAATTTTACTATTGACCTGGGTTCACATTTTTCTGTTTGTGTGTGTGTTTATGTGTGTGTGTGTATATTTTTTTTAATTTTCATTTATTTATTTATTTTTGGTACCAGCAGTTGAACCCAGAGACACTTAACTACAGAGCCACATTCAAGCCTCCCCACTTTTTTTCATTTTTAGACAAGAGTCTCACTAAGTTACATAGGCCTTGCGAAGTCTGGCTTTGAACTTGAACTTGTGATCCTCCTGCCTCAGCCTCCTGAGCTGCTAGGATCACAGGCTTGTGCCTCTACACCCCACTGTTTTTGTATATTTCTGAGAATTATTGAAGTTTGGACATTCTAGAGACTCTCAATTATGTTATATTTCTCTGAGGGATATTGAGTTTTGATCTAGTAGTCAATTAAATCCTGAACGCAATTAAATCTCGAGCTTTATGTTTGGCTTTTCTTTTTTTTTAATAAGTCTGTTTTGCCTTACTCATGGGATTCAGCATTTCCTCCAAAGGCATGAACCTTCTAGAATTTCAGTGGAAAACCTGAAGTATTTATTGAATTTTCTTAATCTACTGGTATTTAAACTGCCCATCCGTGGGGCACAATCTCTGAAGTATCTGCTTATCTTTCTTAACCTTAAATTGTTATTTTCCCCCTGAACCCTTTGGAGTCTTGTGATCATTTCTGAAGTCTTCCAGCAGTTTCAGGGCAGTTAATGTGTACATTTTATTTCCCCCATTTCTTTCTGTTGTGGCAGTCCCAAAGTCTGTTCTCTACCTTCTTAGGCCAATTAGACGAGGCTTTTTTTCTTGGCTTCCTGCCACTGGAAACTGACTGCAGGAAGAACCAGACACTCAGGGAGCCGCTGTTCCAAGGAGGCACCCTGTCCAGAGTGATTATCTTTTCAGGATTCGGTTTTCCTCCAGCTTCTGTCTGCTCTTGGTCCCTCCCGGAAGCCCTCAATCCTTTCACCCGACTCCTTTGCTAGACAGTGTATGACTATCTGTGGGAGATTCTGCTCACACTGGACGTAACTTCAATGTGAAATAAATCTTTCTGCCTGACCACGGAGATTTCTATTTAAGCCGGGATTATTCCCGAGTCTGCATACTCTGACAAACCTCCCCTAGCTTGCATGGAGCCCATCTCTGAGAACTGTGGTGTGGATGTTTCGTAATATCGCCGCCTTCCATCCTGCCTACCTGCTGCATAACCTTAAGCTTAATATTTCTAAAACACGGCTCTGGAATCCCCAGTGACACCCCAGTGCCTGCTGCCGGAAATCTCAGTTCCTTCACTTGTCACTCAAGGCCACCATTGTCTAGTGCCCTGCATTCTGGTTGTCTGTCCCAGTTAGTATTTTAGTAGAAAACCATTTACCCCACAGAGCCTTAGATGGAACTTACTCTGGATTAGCAGTCGTAATACCAGGAGAGTGCAGTGTTTAAAGAGGACGTGATAGAAATTCGTCTAGATGCCGTCTCACTTTTGTTACCTGTTGTTATTTTAATGTGCATTAAGGAGCAGGACACAACACTATACCTTTGTGTCAATACTACTTAGATAATTAATATTTATACAACTAAAAATATAAAGGACAGAATTGTCTGAAGTTTATTTTGACATATCTGCGATGGTTTCTTATCATCCTCCTACGCTGTATGAAGATGAAATATTTGGAAGGAGGTTGACCTGCAGTTGTTACAGTGACGTGGAGTTTTAAGGGGTATTCATAAAAACAATGCTTACAGAACAAGCCCAGTTTCTAGAAGTCTCTGTTTTTGAATACCTGGAGAAGAACCTTCTGGACTGTGCGTTCTTCCAGTGTGTCTATTCCTCACACATTCTTGCACACCTGCACTGTGAAGGACTGCTATTTATTGCCAGTTCACAGCATTAGGAAGGCTCTTTCCTTGCATCAGACCAACCCACTCTGCGGTGGTTTTGTGGCATTCCACACACAAGAGGCTCCCATAGATACTTCGTGAATTGAAATAAATTAAAATTACATTTAGCTGTTTCTTTGCCCTTCAGAGTTTATTCAGTTCATTGTGAGTTATGGATGAAGTCTGGGGCTTGGCATTCAGTCTTATTCTATGCAAAAAGCATGTGAAATGCTGGGTGCCGGTGGAAATTCCATGTGCTTGGCCCAGAGAATGTTCCTTTGGTTATTTTTCCCGAAGAGCACCCTCAGCCTCCTATTAGACTGCCAGTCAATTATGTTGCAATCTATTCTTTAGAAAACCCGCTGGCATTAAGGTAGAGCAATATTATCAGACTTTGAATTCTGCTTCAGCTCTACCATTTGGGGAAGTCACTATCAATTCCAGTGTGGGTTTCTTCTTGTGAAGGATAGCCGGAATCACAGAGGCCCCATCTGTGTTATAGATTCGTTCTAGCCTAATAAGTAAGATAACACTCTAGTAAGATCAGATTTTTATTTTAAAAGTACGAGCCTCTGCTCTAAGATATCATGCATCATGAAATGTAATGTTAATCGGTTACCGTCTTCATATGGATATGGATTGCCTTTGTGAAATTATCGACACCTACTTAGATTCATTAAGAATCGTCCGTTTTTAAAAAATACATTAGGTTATTTTAATGGTGGAGTTTAGTTTCTTCACTTTGATAGATTTTCCATCCTATTACTGTTGTTTTATGGTCATTATTATTATGAAGATTCACACTAATGTTATGTGCTCTAGATGAAATTCATCTTAATTACATTGAGCAATACACATTATTTTTAGTGGATATTTACTGGAACTAGAAATTCTCAACCAACGGTACCGGGATGAAAAGAAGGCTCTACCTTGTTGGCTGTTACAGTAACCAGCGAGATTCTGTCTCTGGTTTGCCCATTTTCGGTGACCTGTGACTCGGTCCTCTGACTTCTTGGCTGTGTCCTCTGCACTTCACTCACTGTCCTGTCTCACCCCTTCTCAAGACTTGAGAATAGCCATAAGCTGATTGCCTTTGCAGCCCAGACCTCTTCCTAATTCCAGATCTGTGTTCCTCGCAGCTGAGGCCTCCACGTGGATGCCCAGCAGGCCTCCCAGACTGGTCCCGTCCCACCTGAGGTCTTTTCCCATTCACCACAACCCCCCACCGTTTTCCCCGTTTTCATATATGGAAGTTTCATTTTTCTAGTTGTTCAGCCCCAAAATCTCACGACAGTTTTCCTCTGGTCTGTCAGCAAATCCCCAGGGCTCTGTCCTCAGAATGCATCTAGGACCTGACCACATCTCACTACAGTTACACTGACCCCCCCCCATTTTCTTCTCTCCCCTAGATTATTATGATCACCCCTATCTCTGGTTTCCCTCCTCTGTCCTTAATCCAGGGCAGTGGGTCTTCACCGAAGCAGCCACAGTGACCTTGTTCAGTGTAAACCACACAGGGCGACTTCTCTGCTCTAAAACCTCTCATCTAGTGGCTTCCCCTTTCTCGGGGAGTAACAGCCAGAGTCTCCCCGGCCCCATGATTTGGCTCATGTTGGCTCTGTAACCTCTCATCCCTGTCCTCTCCCCCCATTCTTCTCTGCTCATTTCCTCTGGTGTCCTGGCTCTTCCTAAAACACACGGAGTACCCCTCCCCCTTGCCCTGCCCCATTTGCTTTCTCCTCTCCTGGTATATTTCTCACCCTAGTTGTCCACACAGATAGATTGCGGGATCTTTAGACCTTCCTTTCACATAGCCATGCTGTGGAATCAACCCAAGTGCCCTTCAACAAGTGAATGGATAAAGAAAAAATGGAGTATTACTCAGCCATAAAGAACTATGAAATCGTGGCAGTGGCTGATAAGTGGAGGGAACTGGAGACTATAATGATAAGTGAAATAAACCAGAGCCAGAAAGTCAAAGGTCAGATATTTTCTCTGATATGCAAAAGCTAGTCCAAAAAAAAGGAAGGAAAAAAGAGAAGAGGTGGGGGTGGGACAGGAGGAATTCCACCAAAATGGAAGAAAGATCAGTGAAGCAGAGAAAGGGGATTGAGTGGGGAGGGAGCAGGGACAGGATGAGTGGAGAACAGTGGAGTGAATCTGACCAACTCTCCTTTTCCTATGTGCATACACGAGTACACCACAGTGAATCACACCATTGTGTATATCCACAAGGCAATAATTTAAAAAAAGCTATAAGTGAACAGCAGAAAGATCAGTAAAAGGAAAGGAACAGGGGGAGGGAGGGAGGGAGAGGGGAAGTGTTAGGGACTGAATTAGAGAAAATTATATTCCATGCCTTTATAATTATATGGAAATGAATCCTAATGTTATGTATAATTACAACTTTTTTTTTTTTTCTGGTACCAGGGATTGAACCCAGAGGCACTTAACCACTGAGTCATATGCCCAGCCCTTTTTTCATGTTTTATAAGAAACAGGATCTCATTGAGTTGCTTAGGGCCTCGCTGAGTTGCTGAGGCTGACTTTGAACTTGAGATACTCCTGCCTCAGCCTCTGGAGCTGCTGGGATTACAGGAGTGCACTGCTACACCTGGCTACTGTCTACCCTTTTGTAGACATTTTCTCTTATTAATTTGTCTATTATCTGTCTCCCCCAAGTTGATGGAAGTTAACCATAGCAGAGGCCTTTGTCTATCTTGTACATTGTTGAATCTCCAGGGCTTCCAGTAAAGTAAATATTTTTTAAAAAATTAATGAATCATAGAGCTAGTTACAGTTTTATATTTTGCCAGTAGATGCCACTCTTCAAGCCTATGCCGCACCTATCTCTGATTCATATTCAGTTTTCAGCTGGTTTACAGAATGAAAGAGTTAAATATTTCCATGGTGTAATTTAAAAGTCTTCCCAGTGACATTGCATGTGTCAGTGGTGGGCAAGCATCTTAGCTTAAAGAGCTGCGGCAGGGCCAAGGCTTTCGGATCAGTGTGGGTGTGATATCTGAGGGAAATTGAGCATTGCCTGACTCCATCAGTAAAATTCAGCCAGTGGGGGAAGGTTGCTCTTGCACAAAGCCTGCCTAGAAGTACATGTAGTATTATCACGTGTGTGCCAAAATCTCAGTGGCATTAAGCTGACCATGTTATCCATAAATCGTATTTGCCTTCTACTGTTTTGATGAAGAGATTTCAAGGTAGGAAAAGGGAAATTTCACATTCTGATGCCACTCATCAGTATTTTATACTAGTCATAGTTTTTATTCTAACCATTGTTTTCTATTATTAAATCAGGGCAACACAACTATTTATGTGCTGGAAGGAATGACTGCATCATTGATAAGATTCGTCGAAAGAACTGTCCTGCCTGCAGGCTTCAGAAATGTCTTCAAGCTGGGATGAACCTAGGAGGTAAGTCTTGTGGTTTTAGTTTTATAAAAGTTGTTAACATGTAATATAACACCAATAGGATCTGTCTACTCCCAAAGTTGAAGATGGAGCTAACATGGAGCGAAGGTTTTCTAAAAATCTAATTAAAGTTCTATTTTCATGCCAAAACATTTTAGGATGGAATGAAAAGGAGACACATTGTGAAGCATAATCCTACCAAATTTTTCAAGCCTGAAATTGTTTCAAGAAGTAGGTGTTTAGCAAACATAAAAAGGAATAACTTCTTTAGTAAAACACCACAACCAATGGTTTTTATTGCCATGTCTATTTAGAAATAAGACCTATACATGATAACATTAAATGGATAGTAACACATTTCTAACTCCAAGGGTAACCTATAAGAAGGAAAAACTTTAAAATGTTATAGAAGCTCACCAAATCAGGGGGAGAGGGTAAAAGACTAAAACCAAAAGCAAAAGAGTACAATGTTCATAGATAGGAAGAATCAACATTGTAAAGATATGTTTGCCCTAAACTAATTTAATAATCAATTTTTTAAGCAAAACACCAATTGCGGATTTTAAATTCCTAAAGAACAACCAGGAAAATTCTGGAAAAGATAAACAATGCAGGGAACTAGTCTTACCAGACAGGGAAATATATTACACAGCTATAGTAATTAAAATGGTCTTTGATATAAGTTTTAAGATTAACAGAAAGAAATAGATCCAGGTAATATGGGAATTTTGTATGTGAGAAAGCCAGCATTTCAGATCAGTGAGGCAAGAATAGATTAATCAAAGTATTGTGACAACTATATAATCATCTGAAATGAGAATGTTTAATCCAAACTCTTATTGTACACAAAAATAAATTCTTGCACTTTAAGATAAACTTTGAAAAAACAACCATAGAAGTATTAAAAAATGTATTTTTTAATGCTAAATATAAAAAACCTTTGCAAGTATAAAATAAAACCAGAAGATATAAGAGCAAAAACCTGAAAAACAGTACTATTTACAAATCTAATATTGCTGCAGTGATAAACAATAAGAAACTGGAGAAAAATACTTACAACTTACAGGCAAAGATTTAATGTCTCCTGGGGCTGGGGTTGTGGCTCAGTAGTAGAGTGCTTAAAGCACTGGGTTTGATCTCAGCATCACATAAAAATAAATAAAATAAAGATATTTATCCATCTACAACTAAAAATTATTTTTTTTAAAGAGAGAGTGAGAGAGGAGAGAGAAAGAGAGAATTTTTAATATTTATTTTTTAGTTCTCGGCGGACACAACATCTTTGTTTGTATGTGGTGCTAAGGATCAAACCCAGGCCGCACGCATGCCAGGCGAGCTCGCTACCGCTTGAGCCACATCCCTAGCCCTAAAAATTATTTTTTAAAAAAAGAGTTAATATAGAATTCCTATGGTTCCATAAAAACCCAACTCATTAGAAAAATGGGTAAATGTTATGAACAGAACATTCACAGATGAAAGATGTACATCTGGTCCTTGAAACACATGAAAAGATCCTAAATCTAATCATACTAAGAGAAATTTAAAATGTCATGAGATTTTTTTTTGTTTTTACCAACTGGCAAAGGTAAAACACTTTTATGACATTATTTTATTAGAATATAGAAATAAAGTCAAGCCCAGTGGTGATCTCATGCATTTTAGGTAGGAGTATAAAATGGTATAATCCCAATGGAGAGCAATTTAGCTATTTCAATAAAATGTTAAAAGGCACATACCCTTTGACTCAACAGTTCCACTTTTGGGAATTCATCCAAGTATATTCTTGCAATGTAAGAAACATTATGTGTGTAAACTATTACATTGTAGCATTGTTGATGATAAGAAATACATTAAATATTCATCTATGCAGGACTGATTAAGTAAATTTCATAATACTCCTAACATTAATAAAAATAAAGGGAAATCTAAATATGCTTACATGGACTAAGCCAAACTGTTGTTTAGCAATTAAAAATCAGGTTGCAAAATAGTCATTTCATATGCTACAAGCCACACGTCTATTTTAGAAAAAACATTGTATAGAACATTTCTAGAATCCTATGCAAGAAACTAGTAATGGTACTTGTCTGGTAACTGATAATTTCCACTTGTCTCCATGGAAAGGACTTGGGTAGCTGGAAGGCAAAGATGGGAAGGAGAACTGATTATCACTGTATATCCTTCTGTGTCTCCAAATGTTGTGTTGGATTCCTGTGTTGCATACACATATTAACTTGGAAAGAAATAAAGTAACTCAAAAAATGAATAAAGTGAGACTTTATTCTTCTTTTCTTTGAGAAGTGAATCAGCTGGGTGGATGGCTATGGGTAGAGACTGAATGTGACTGCCCATGGAACAGGGCAACTCTGTGAGGTCAAGAGGAAGTGACCTTGGCCAGGGAAGGCAGCTGGTGTGAGAGCATGTCTCAAGTGTCTTTCCATCTCAGAGAAAGACCCACACTGGTTAAGAGGGCATGTTCTGGAACCAGACTGTGTAGATGTGGACCCTCGTTCTGCCATTCACTTACCTGTAACCTCAGGCAGGTTACGCCTTGCCAGTGCCTTGGTTCCCTGATCATCAACCTGCATGGATCAGCATACCTACCTCTTGGTCTGTGGAAAAGAGTAAATGAATAAATGTACCATGAAAAGAAAGTGATCATTCAGTGCATATTACCTGGCGATGGTTTTATAGTCATCTTCCCGTTACTGTTGCAAATACCTGAGATAATCAACTTATAAAAGAGGAAAGGTTTATCTACTAAATGTCAGGCTCACAGTTTTAAACATTTCAGTTCACTATTAGTTGACTGTTGGTTTTGGGCCTGTGGCAAGGCAGTACTTTATGGTGGTTTCATATGGAGAAACTCTTCATCTCAAGGTCAAGACACCAGAGAGGCATAGGAAGGGGTTGGGCTCCCAATATCCCCTCAAGAGCACAGAATCTGTGACTGAAACCTTCCATTAGGCCCTTCTCTTAAAGGTTCCACCAATTCCCAGTAGTGCCAAGGGCTGGGACCAAGCCTTTAGTCCATGGACCTTTGGGGACACTTACCCAAACTATAGCAGGTGTGGTGGCAGTGAAGGTGCTGGTGGTATATTTTGAATGCTGCGTGTTTAGGCTGAGGCAAGTGTTCTTTGCAGCTTCCATCTGCTCTCACACACTGTCTCATTTTACCCCAGCGGCCCCCCCGTTTTGGTGAAGGTAAGCCTCTGGTGCACAGAGAAGTTAAGTGACTTGCCAGAGATGGCACAGGCAGGAAGATCATGAAACTTGTTCCTGAATCTGGCAGGCTCTTGATCTGGTGTTTCAGGTGTACCACAGAGTTCTCTAGTTTTGATATCAGAATCATCACAGATGTGATGCAAAAGATCACCTTCCATAGCCTGGGTGTGAGGATCAAGAAAGATTAGCAACACCTGAAAATCTGGATGGTACAAGGGTACTGCTATGGGTTGTAAAGTGGACCCAATCTATTTCATGAAATCCATCCCCTGATTTTTTTTTTGGGTGGGGAGTCGGGCAGAGGGGAAAGGTGTAGAGACTGAATCCAGGGGCACTGAACCACTGAGTCACATCCCCAGCCCAATTTTTTAATTAATTAATTAATTTTAATTTGTGACAGGGTCTTGCTAAGTTGGTCAGGGCTTTGCTAAAGTTGCTGAGACTGGCTTTGAACTTGAGATCTTCCTGCCTCAGGCTCCTGAGCTGTTGAGATTATAGGTGTGCACCACAGTGCTTGACCTGATTTTTTTTTTTAAGTATATATTAGGAAGATACGTTTTAAAGAATCTGTATACTTTTTATTACCGTCAATATTAATATATGCATAGTATTTTATACTTTGTAACATTTAGTTACCTACTGTAAATAGTAAGAAAAGAACTCTATTTATAACTCTTCCCTCATGGGGTTGTTTAATTGAGTCATTAACCTTTAGAACAGGGTTTCTCAGCCTCTTCAACTCCCCTCTGCATGGTGGCCAATCTGTCCCATTAGTGTCCCTGATGTCTATCTACTTGATGCCAGTAGCAATCCATTCTCTGCTAGTAGTGACAACAAAAAACATCTTTAAAATTGCCAAATGTCCTGAGGAGGCATTGCAACCCATTGGTTAAGCCGTAACGAATGACAAGTGTTAGATATTATTTTCCTGCTGGGATATAAATTCCGTCAATGGAAAAATTTTGTGTTTTTTTTTCATTGCTGTCCCCAGTGACTGGAACAGTGCCGGACCCATTGGCATTCAATAGCTATTTGTTGCATCAGTGAACAAATGGCTGCTATGTTTTAGGGCTTGCTATGTTCTAAGCACTGAAAGGGTGAAGGGAACTTTCAATCCCCTGATCATTTGAGTCTATAAAACAAAATGACCACAGACAGAATAGTAGAAAAGAGCATAGAAGTTCATCAACAGGCAGATGCACGGGAGTCCCGCAAAGGATGAAGCTCTGCGATGTTCACAGGGAAAGGGAAGAGGGAGGTGGAGGTAATTCCATAGGAAGTGGAATGATTCTAGGGGAGGTGAAAGGTCTGAAGGACAGACAGTGGCTGAGGGCGAAGTTTATCTGGATTCTGGGTGGGTTGTGACTGTCAATCTCCTCTGTGATGTGAGTTGACTCTTCCTTGGTCGATGAAGTGCCACAGAGAAGTAGAAGGCATTTGCTCCCCTTTGGTGGATCTGGTCTTCCGGTAGATGGGGGAATTTCCAGAAAAGCCTCTTCCTGCACTTTGGGGGAGAAGGAGGAATGAGAAACAGGCAGGTAAGAGAGGGTCACAGACACCTGGCTTGTCCGGTCAAAGTACTCAGCATGTTAAATTGCTGCACTTTGGGGTATATTTTCTGAGCCCCAACAGCACTTTGTTAAGCCTTTTATATGTGTCCTCTCATTTAAGCCTCATGCCATCACTGTTGATATGTCCATTTTATAAGTGAGATAATGGAGGTACAGAGAGGCTAAAGATCTGGCCCCTAGACCACACAGCCAGTGGGTAGCAGTTCCATTCGGATCTCTGGTCCTGGCACCACCCTCTGGGGGTGGAGCTGGGGCACACAGGTGCTTTCCTTGTGTCTACAATTACCTGTGGGTGAGGTTTGGCACAGTCCGTGATAGAAAACTCATGTAATTTGTTGTTGGCTCCTATATACACAGGGTGGGTTTTGTGGTTTTCGGCAAAAGATTTTACTAGAGAGAGTTCACTTTGAATCTTGAGGGTCATTGAAAGCAGTGAGTCAATATTGGGCAGAGTGGAAACTGATATTTGCAAAAGTTATATTTTCCTTAGGTTCAAGTTATAGCTTAAGCACTTGTGGTTCAGGGATTCAATAATTAACTTTAATTGTGCAGTTGTGGCAACATGCTGTAATTTCTTTTTCTCTTATAATTTCTTTGAAAGGCTTGAAAGAAATTTTAAGTTTTCAATTTCAGGAAAAGGAACACAAATAATTTTATTATATTTTTTTAAAAAGATAATGTGATGCTTAACCTTTAATGTAAAGTGATTTCCAAAGTTAAAAATGTGAATTAGATTTAAAACCTTTTTAGATGTGTTCTGATCTCACCCGGTTTCCCAGCAAAGCAGGGCTTGTCCAGTCTTTTTAACCAACATCTTCTTCACTCTTGGGAGATAAGACTGATGGCAACCTAGCATACCACTACCTGGAAGATCCTTCTCTAGTGAGGGGTCATGACCCTGGGAACAAAATCCAAAACACTTTAGAGTCATTTTTTTTTTCTGTCCCTTCTGTTGATTTGCAGGCAATTCTAACCATGTCCCCAAATTCTCCTCCGCCTCAGAAAATGGAAGGGAGGAAGAAACGAAGGCAGGCAGGCAAATGTGTAGAGTTGTATTTCTCAAAAATTAAGGCTGTGAAATGTGCCTCTCCCCCTTCCCTCCAGACCCACTCCCTCCCTCCTGCCTGCAAGTACTTTTCTTTTTCTTTAAAATCCTGCTGGGCTTTAGGCTTCATGCAAAGGGAAGTACAGCAGAAGATGTGGGAATGTCAACAGAGAAATTGAAAGGAAAATAACAGCTCTTTTGGCCCCAAGCTGAGCCTGCCATTCTAGCTCTTAGCCCCTGTGAGTAGATTTGAGAGAGTCACGATGCTATCTACAGGAAAATTTGCTGCTTTCTATAGCCTGCCCCAAAGGAATTAATCACTTCACTTTTACAGGCCAGGATTCTGAAAAGAGTGATCTGTACATGTCTTTTAGTTTCTCCTAAGATGGATGGAGCCCAGTACCAAAGCTCACTGGCCCTTGGACCAAGAATGAGCCCTTCATGGTGTTTGTAGCTTTGATTGCACTCTGGCCACAGAGCTGGAGGGGACCTTAGAGGCCTTTCTCTTCCATCCCTCCGATTTCACAGATGAGGAACTTGGAATCCATGATGATGTCACTAGAGACCTGAAAAACGCAACAGAAGGGTCCCAACTCTATCTTCATTCCTCTTTTCTTAACTACTCCTCAGTTTATTCTATCTTCCAGTAAATATGCTGAGAAGCCTACTCGCACATTCCTTTAATGAAGACTCTAAAATATTAAGATCTTGTTTCCTGTAGCTTTAAAACTGTAGACTTGAGAGAAAACCAACCTTGGAGAGCTAAACATAAAATTTTTTTAAATAAATAAATCTTAAAAATAGACTTCAAAGCCGCAGTGTATCTCTAAAACCAGCTCCTAATTCTGGTTCCAGATTACTTCCAACACATAATCTGCAGCTTTCCTTAGTCTCAGAAATCACTTTTGCTCAATTTGGCAGGACCTGTTCCAGGTGGCCATATCCAGTCTACCTTTCCCTGTGGTGGGAATGGTACATGTCATGTGAAGAGAGGGATCTCGGACACAGGAAGCATTAGAAGCACTGGCATCATGGTTGCCTTTGGAGGGATGGGAAGAAAGCACCTAGATGAAAAAGGAGGGGAAACATGGTGCTAAGGCCGGGAAAGTTCAGAGAAAGATACTACGTGTGTGTATCACTGAAAGGGTGGAACCGAAGCCAGTGAAAATATTTAAATTAAAATCCATCTGCATAATGCAGTATTAATCAGCCAATAAAATTGGGGCTGTGAAATTTATAACCACATGGAACACTTTCCCCAAAAATAATAATGAGAAATTATTATGCAGAATTATCTGCGTTACTTATTCTGTGCTTACAACTATTTGTGAAAAAGATTTGCATAAGTCAAGAGACTGGGAGGAAATGGAATACCAAAAGGGTCTGTTAGTGTGGTAGGATTACGAATGTGCTTTTCTCCTTTCTATCCTAGTCTATTAGTAATGTCAACATGTTTTATAATAAAACTTAAATGGAGTTCACAGTTTTGAACCAAGAAGAAAGGAATCAAAAGACCAACCCGTGGTACTTCTGAACACAAGAGGGAAAGAATTCGACATGCAGATTCCCAAGGGATTTCCTCCTGAACGGGAAGGAGGGTGGGAAGAAGAGACTGGTGAATCGACTATTGTGAAATCCTTTAAAAACTAAAATGGAGAAGTGAGCTGGTAAACAAAAGACCCAGAGACAAAAGAACGACAGAATTATGACTGACCACTAAACCCAGAGAGAGAGAGAGAGAGAGAGAGAGAGAGAGAGAGAGAGAGAGCAGGAGGGAGAGGAGAGAGCTTTTCATTTGAGAAAAATTGGCTTTCCCTGGCAGCATCTTGCTGTAAGTGGTTGACTTGGTCACCTACAAAAGTCACACAGTGTCAGTCTGATGAGAGAAATCACAGGATCCATGCCAGTGAGAGAGTAGCTTTAATATTTGAAATTCAATAAGGAAAACACAGTTTCTATCTTTAAGGGTCTCCTGAGGCAGGATATGCAGTTGTTGCAGAAGTTTAGAAAGCCCAAGGATGCTGAGTTTTGTAAAGAGATGCCATTCCTCAGATATTTTTTTTTTATTTCTTGTCGTTCCTCTTGCTTATAGATGATAAAAATTTCAATGGGACTTCTGAACAGTAAACTCAAGGAGGAAATAACACATTTTTATAAATAATTGTGGAAAGTAAGTCTTGGTAATCCTTAGGTATAAGTGAAGCCATATAAGCTGTCGTAGTAATATAACTGATGAATTAACTGATATTTTTACCCTGCAGAAGTTGCTAGAGGAAAGTTTGGGATCATCCTCAAAATGTAAAAGATTTTCTATATCTCTTCAATTTTAAGACTTTTTTCTTTCAAATTTTAACTTCCATGATGATAATTTGCAAACGCTGTATATAGTTTTATTTATTTTCTTCAGAGCTCTGTTACTTTATCATCATGATCATGATCATGATCATCATCATCGTCATCACCACATCATCTTGAGTGGTGACATCTTAGAATAGCAGCAATACAGGCATTGAATAGAGAGGTCATCCCTCTCCAGAAATATGCACATTTGTATGCACGCACTCCTTGGAGAGATAATCCAAGTAGGCTGCTTTTCTGTGAGTCTTTTTAAATATGAAACCCAGGGATGTGAGAAGTCTCTGCTTGGGCATATAGATACCCTCTTTTAGGACTTTCCATTATTCCTTTAACTCTTTCACTTTCAGTCTTTCTTGGTGGTTGTCATCCCAATCTGCTATAAGAACCCAGGGAATCTTGTCTAGGAAACCTTGTTATCTGTCCCTGGTGGTCCCAAGAGAAGTACAACCACAGCTGTCCTCTTTCTGAGTGGCATCCTCAGATGCACAGTTCTCTGTGGTCCCGTCCCCCAGCGCCCCTCCCACCCACTAGCTGATAGCCTTGGGGACCTACGCCTGTTTTCTAACTATTTCCACAATGGTGGGGGCAGTTTTTGTTTTGCTATTGTTCAGGGCACCTCACATTATTGTCACCCCCTATCCTGCTACCTCAGATGTTGGGTTCTATTCTGAGAATACTAAGAATTGGATAGTTAGTCCTCATGAAGTACTGGGATGTCATTCAGGATGTAAGAGGCTTTTAATTTCTAGGGCTTTTCTTTTTAATTTATCTTTTTTTTTTACCCACTTCTTTCTATTGTTTCACCCCCACCCACCTCTCTCCACCTACCCTGTGGCTTCTGCTGACACATGGTTTTCACTGTGCATTTCTGCAAAATGCTTCTCTCTGCCCGTCTCGGCCAGATTGTCACCTGAGATCCTACATTCCAAATTGCCAAGAGAGGGTCCCACTTAATCAGTTGGTCACTGTGGGAACAGATCTTCTGATTGGGTTGAATCCTCCAGAGTATCCATAGAAATGGCTGCTTTGCCTCCTTGGCCTATCCTTAAGTGGGCTGGTGTGGTTGGCAGCATGATGACTTTAAAGAAACCTGTGATCCAGTTCTTAGAAAGGAACTAGGAGTGTAGCAGTCAGAGGGTAATAGACAAAACAAACTGCAGTCGAATGTTAATTGTGGAAATTCCACGTAAACATAAATTGTAGCAGGTTTTGTGACACCCTCATTTTTTTTATCACTCATTTTAAGCTATCCATCTTTTTTAAGAATGAAAACAACTATTGGTGCTTAATATCAGATTGACAAATAATAGCTTTTCATGTTTCTCAGAACAGAATCAAAGCCTTATTTTGAAATTGAAAACTTTTCAATATGGTTACTTTGAAAATACAGGAGCCAACACACACACACACACACACATACACACGCACACACTAAATAAATTAATAAATAAATTAGTTAAATAAAATCTTAAACTTATTAAAAGAAATCAATTAATGTGTAAGGTGGAAGTTCTCTTATCGATCATTTGTCTTTACCTAAAGAGAAGAGAACCAGCCACTGAAAACAAACCATCCTGGGTTTGCTGTACACAGCCGTCTTAGAAAGCGGCCACCAGTCACTGTAGGTGGAATGCCTGCCTGCTCTCTGAAGGAGGTGCATGTGTCATGGATCAGACTGATTCCTCAAAGTTGTAACCATTGAATTTATTTAATATAAATTCATAGTTATGTCCACGAAGGAACATAACTTGATCTTCTTTTCATTTGAAAATCTAGTGCCTAATGATCTGCTGCGTGCAGTCTTTCCCCTTCTTCACAATGAAACGTGACTGTGGAGGGGAGGGAAAGCAGTTTATGTTACTGGGCAGCCCTCTTGTCTCACCTCCAGAAGGTACAGAAAACCATTCCAATAAATGTGTCCTCTGTGTCACTCTGAAGTAGTGAGTTTATTTAACATTTAATATCATTAGTTTAGGGTGATGGTTTTTCTGGACCAATGACACGCCTTTAAAGGTTAACCCAATTTTAACAATTTAAAAATATTTTTATTGATTTGTCAAATTGTAAGACACAATAGTGGCAGGGAAACGAAATCAACAAACACCAGTAGCTTTTTTCTGTATCCAGTGCAAACTCAGTAACAAATTTGCTGAGAAAGACATCAAGAAAGTTCCATTTCCATTAGCTACCACGTGCATGTGCTCACACGTATACACACACACACACACACACACACACACACACACACGGGCAAAAACTCTAGGAATAAACTTCACCAAGGAGATGAAAGTTCTCTACAATGAAAATTACAAAACACTGATGAAAGAAATTGAAGAAGACAAAAAAAGGTGGAAAGATGCGCCCCAGTTCACAGACTGAAAGAATTACCTGTATGAAAATGTCTGTACTACCCAAGGTGAACTACAGACTGATGCAGTCCCTGTCAAAAGGCCGGTGACTTTCTTCACTGAACTAGAAAAAAAATAATCCTAAAATTTACAAACACAGAAGTCCCTCAAGAGCAAAAGCAATCCTGAGCAAAAGGAGCCAAGTGGGAGGCGTCACAGTCCCTGACTTGCAGACATACCTCAGAGCCACAGTAAGGAAACAGCATGGTGTTGTCCTGAAAACAGACACACAGACCACGAGACAGACTACGGGACAGACATGAACCCACCCACACGCAGCCAACTGATTCTCAGCAAAGACACCAGAAACCAACCTTGGAGCAAGGAAAGTCTCCTTGATAAATGGTGCTGAGCAAAACTACATATTCATGTGCAGAAGGTTGAAACTCCACCTGTCTCTCAGGGTATCCAAAAATTAACTCAAAATGGATCCAGGACTTTAAAGTAAGACCTGAAAGTCCCAGAAGAAAACACAAGGGAAATACTTTAAGACGTGGATACAAGCAGTGATTCTCTGGATAGGAACCCAAAAGCACAGTCAACAAAAGCAAAAAATGACAGACGGGATGACGTCAAACAGAAAAGCTTCTGCACAGCAAAGGAAACAATCCAAAGTGTGAAGACACAACCTGGAGAGCAGGAGAAAATATTTGCCAACTCTTCACCCATCAGAGGTATATAAAGAATTCAAAAAGCTTAACAACAAAAACCAAGTAAGGCCTGGGGATATAGCATATAGCTCAGCTGGTAGTGTGCTTGCCTCGCATGCACAAAGCCCTGGGTTCGATCGGCAGTTACACACACACACACACACACACAAAAAAAAAAAAAACCCAAACAAACAAACAAGTAAAAGGCACTTAAAAAGATGAGCGAATGATCGGAGTTGACCTTCACAAAACAGGAAATACTAATGGCATCATTAGCCAAACCTAAACTATAAGGAGATACCATCTCACTCCAGATAGAATACCTGTCGTCAAAAAAAAAAAAAAAAAAAAAAAAAAAAAAAAAAGGGCTGAGAATGTAACTCAGCAATAGAGCACTTGTCCATCATGTGCAAGGCCCTGGATTCGGTCTCCCAGCACAGCGCGCATGCGCAAACACACACACACACACACACACACACACACACACACACATGCAAGCATATCCTGTAAACATTCATAGAAAAGGGAACTCATGCTGTTGGTGGGAATGTAAATTAGTACAGCTATAGGAAGAACAGTATGGAGGTTCCTCAAAGAACTAAAACCAGATCTACCTGGCATGGTGTAAATCAGTGGTAAAGTGCACAGCTGGCTTGCACGAGGCTCTGGGTTTGATCACCAACACCAAAATAATTAATTAGCTAAATAATTAAATTTTTTAAAAAAGATCTATCATATGATTCAGCAAACCCACTTCAGGGCATATACTTTTAAAAGTGAAATTAGTGTAGCAAAGAGATACCTGCATGCCCAAGTTTATTGCAACAGTGGTCACAATAGTGGAGATAGGGAATCAGCCTAAGTGCCCATCAGCAGATGAGTGGGTAAGGAAAATGTGGTCAGTATACATAGTGGAGTATTATTCAGTCATAAAGAAGAATGAAATCCAGGCATTTTCAGCAAAATGAATGAAACCTGGAGGGCATCATGATAAGTGCAATAAACTAGACACAGAGAGATAAGATCTACTTATTGTAAAGGTCAACCTACAAGTAGAAAAGTGGTAGCAAGAGATTGGGAATAAGTGATTAGATGTGACAGTGTTGTGCATGCTGTTTGCTTTTATGGAAATACCACACCAAATCCCATTAATTTGTACAATTAATATATGTAGATAATAATAAAAATTATAATATTACAATGATTAATAAAGGAGAGTGAAAGTTTTCTGTAATACATGGGGGAATAAAGATCAAATAATAGGATGTTTGCTGAGCACTTTAGATGCTAATTAAAAAATAATGACTTACTGTTTCATAGAGAGTTTCTTAAAAGCTGAACTAGCCGAGCTGATAGAAATGATTTCATTAGAATGTGCCGCTTCATTATTTTGAAAAGAAGATCTGTCAACAACAGTATAAAGGCAATTACTGATTTAGGTCATTGAAATAAGAAACTCCAAAATGCAGTTGGCCTATGTTCCTCCTTCAGTGTTTTGTACAGTGTTTATTATTTTGAGAGCATCATGATATGAAACACTTTGAAATAGTGATAAAAATAAGCATTTATTCTGTTCTCACATAATTGTTTTTTTTTCATCAAGATCAGTCAGACTTTTTAGGAAGGTATCATAATATTTAACAATGTATCCTGATGAATCCACCCATTCCTTTGGCAAGTATCCAGGAGCACATGCCTCCCAGGGGCCCCGCAGTCCTAGTGAGGATTTCAGCATAGCTATGAGAAGGTAGTCGCTGGCCTGGTTTCCCCTTACTTAGCTCATCTATAGAAATAAAGAGCTATCATGGGTCAGATACACAGAGGAACTTCAGCAAAAACGCACTTAAAGAGCACCTATAGTACTGACAGTGGCCGAGAGCTCTGCAGTTGTTGCTTTAGAAGCAGAATCAGCAACTTGACTTGTGCCTGTTGAAATGGGGGGGGGGGGGCAGGATCTCAGGTTGGCTTCATGTGGCTGTACCCCTCAGTACCTGGGTAGCTTCATCTCATGCATGCTTTGTGCACAGATCCCATCCAAAGGCCTGGCAGTGCCTGCAGATGCTCACAGATGCGCTGTCTAGAAAGGGGAACTGGGCACCACGAAGCTGGACCCTCTTCTCCATCTTCACTCTAGAAGATTCAGGTCACATCATTAAACTTTTCCAGATAATGTTACTGGTGACACTACTGTTGGTTTCCCCATTGGTTTATGGGTAAAGAAAAATCCTTATCTAGCTAAAACATTTGTTTAAAATACTCTGGAGTTGAAAAACAGATCGGAAACAAAGGGGAAGTCTTCAATGAGGTGGTGACTTTTTGATTCATTTACTCTGTAACTCCACTGTCTTATTCCCTAGCAGATTTTCATATCCTATGGGGTCAGTTTTTCTCAAAATTATTTGATGTATTTTTTTTCTTTAATAAACAAAATCTGGCCAGACGAGGTGGCACATACCTGTAATTCCAGTGGATGAGGAGGCTGAGGCAGGAGGATCTCAAGTTTAAAATCAGCCTTAGCAACTTGGCAAAGCTAAGGAACTTAGCAAGATCCTGTCTCTAAATAAAATACAAAAAAGACCTGGGGATGTGGCTTAGTGGTTAAGTGTCCCTGGGTTCAATCCCCAGTACCATGCAGGAAAAAAAAAAATTCAAAAATAAACAAAATCTGAAGCCTCCCCTGGAGTTATTTGAAATTCAAACTAAGAGGAATCCTGTGACTGAACATAAAACAGTGAGCACATTGCTGGTTTGTTTCAACCTACAAACACACACCCCTTTCAGTCTCTTCCCTGTCCCCTTTACAAGGTTCTGGGCCACTCCCAGGTATCATCCTGAGTGACTAGTCCTGCCACCTGCTCCCCAGGCCCTCCCCACAGGCAGTACCTTCTCCCAGCTTCAGTGCTGGGGTAGGTTCTGCTAAGTCTGATTTGAGTGACACGTTCATCCTTGTCAGTCTCAATGGGGGCCTTTCATTTATACCAGACACATAGGAAGGCCAGTAGGGAGCCAACAGGATTCCTGTGTGTATTAGTTTCCTACAGCTGCTACAACAAATGATCACTTGTTTATTGGTTTAAAAGAACACAGATGTAGTATCCCTTAGCTCTACAGGTTAGAAGTCCCAAGTGGATATTGCTGGGCTGAAATCAGTGTGTCAGCAAGCTGGGTTTCTTTGAGGAGGCTGTAGAAGAGAATTCGCCTGCTTGCCTATTTCAGGTTCTAGGGGCTTGACTATTTACTTCAGCCCATGGACAGATTAAATGCATACTTCTCCCTGTGCTGTCATAGTCACATCTCCTCCTCCCCCAGGCCCACCTCCCCATTTCACTTATAAAGACTTTTGTGGTTATGTTGGACAGGCCTAGAAAATCCAGGATCATTTCCCAATCATAAAATCCTTAATGAAATCTTCAGAGTCTCTTTGCCATCAAGGTGACATTTCTCAGCTTCCAGAGATTAGGAGGTGAACATCTTTGTAATGTCGGGGACCATTATTCTGCCTGACACAATATGTAGTGACTCCTCTCTAAGAGGCACATGCTGCCACACTGGGATTACTTGGCTATGTTCCTGATCCTGGTCCACTGCATCCTTGCCTACTTCATTCCCCTCTCTATTCTTCCTCTCCAACACCAGCTCTGCTCTCCACCAAGTCACACTGAATTCTTCCTCACAACCTCCCAGTAGTGCCTGTGCCCACACAGTTCTTAAACAGCCTACACCTTCTTCCCTGGTCTGGTTCACTCGGACCACTCAAAAATCTCATGGAGTCAGAGGTCAGTCTTCACAACGGGGAGGGCCTTCTTTCCCTCTCCGAGAGTTTTAAAGTATTGCATATAAGTAGAGTTAATTCACACTTGTCCTACAAGGCTTCTTATGCTTCCTTTGATGGAGTAAGTACCTCCCCTGTCCTTCTGAAGTTTCTATCAGAGCTAGTTT
Organism: Spermophilus citellus; assembly: GCF_964194105.1. NCBI lineage: Eukaryota > Metazoa > Chordata > Mammalia > Rodentia > Sciuridae > Spermophilus > Spermophilus citellus. The sequence continues at coordinate 132,236,463 of NC_138189.1, forward strand.
ATCAAACTGTTAAAATCATTTGTTTTTAAATATTTCTTACCAAACACTTTCAACTTCTCCGGAACAGGATTGTTCTTTTGTCTTTACATCCAGAGCCCTTAGTACAGTGAGCACTTAATAAATACCACTGAACAAATGAACGAAAGAATGAGAGAATGTGGGGTTAAACCTTGCCAATGTACTACAGAGCTGAGTTTTCTTTAAAAATCAAAAATAGAAAAACCTAAGTTTGTTTATGCAGTTATTAAAGAAAAAAATAAGCCTTATTTTAAAACTAGTTCAATAACAAAGATTCCAAAGATGATGTTTTTAAAAAGTGCTGGTCTGATATTACTTTTTCCATCCCTGCACCAGGGAAGTGTAGGTCTTGACCTGCCATTGACTTCTATAGTGTAATCTGGCAACTTCTTCAATAATTCTGTGTTGCAGAAAAGGCTTAGCATCTCTATTTACCATTCGCGGTGAAGAATTTTAAAGTGATGTTTGAATTTCCTGACATAGTTATTGAAGCATAGTTTCTGTCACCGGCCTGGAGGAATGAGACATTGGGACAGTTGTGGATGCTGTGAAGGTGGGAATTCTAGCCTTGGCCTGATGGTTTGTGATGAAGCATTTAGTTCAAGGTGAAAGGAAGTTAGGATGAATTGACCTAGAATAAAAGAGTGTAAAGTAGCAAGGAAAAGGGGTAGCAGACCCTCAAAGAAAGCCCAAGGAGTGAATGAGCCCAAGATGATCAGGTTAAGATCAAGATCAAGTTGAGAGGCTTAGTGGAGTAAACCCCAGGATTATCCACCAAATCATAGAATCCCTGGTCTCCAGAACAGTTGTCATCCAAGGTCAAAGCCAGGGAAATATACTAATTTGAGGTGAGAGGAAAACCTGTCTTCCAGAAACTTCAAGACTGACAGATGCTCAGCCCATATCTGGGCACCAGGTGAATAGAACCAAAATCAGCAACACTGTATTCAAGATCAAGAACGCAATCCCAGTCTTCCAGCTCCACCTCTGGGATGCAGAGGAGTCCACCAGCTGAAAAGGGGGACATTGTGATGGAGGACCTCTCTGGCATTTATCCTGGGGGGCTGGGTGGGGGACACCTGTGTGTCTAGATAACTGAAGAATGTGAAGCCGCACTGGGGATGGAATGAACTCCGTACAGGTGTTACCTGGGCATTCCTTTACCTTGTAGTCATTGTTTAATTGTACATTGAAATCGGCCAGGTGCAGGGCTGTGGGACCGGGAAAGGGATGCCACTTTCCAAGATGAGAAGTTGGCTGTAAACCTAGGGGCGTGGACCCTGTTACCTCCAGGTGGGTCAGCAGGAAGTTGACCCTGGGGAGCAGGCCAGCCCCACAGCTGGGAGGAAGCTTGCATGGCAGGGAGGCTGGATTCCATCACAGGAACAAATGCTCTTTTTAAGGGATGGCTAGTAAGGAGGCCTGTTGTGTAAAGCTCAGCTTGGATTTTAGTGTGAGCAGGGATGTTGAAATCATTCAGTCATTTCTCATTTTTTTTATGAGTGTGGTAGCATACAGGATATGCTCTCGTCAGTCAACACATACACCCTTGGGTGGGGCCAGGGCACTTTCCTCACCTTGAGAGTTACAAGCCCAATGCTGTGATTGCTCAAAGACTTTGAAAATCTCTCTAGGGGCTCCGTGAGTCTATCTGTGTTCTATCTGTGCTGCTTGCAAATTACGTCTGTTGTTTAAGAGTGGCACTGGTAATAAGCCTGGGACATCCAGGAAGCTAAATGTAAGTTTTACTGTATGAGTAAGGAGAGTACGATATCTTACAACACTATGGTATAGAATTCACCTAACTGTAGGCACGGGGTGGGGGCTGTGGGAATCAAGGCTCCGTGGGTAGGAGGGGCCACTTCTCAGCTCCAGTATTCCATGGGGGAAGCAGACAGGTATTTGTCAGATTTTATGAACCTTTTTTTTTTTTTTTTTTTTTTTTTGAGAAATGTCAGAGATGCAAATTTTTGTGTGAAATATGTCAAAGAGTTTGAAGATGAAAATGAATTTTTTATTATTCGTAGCTCGCTTTCCAGTTTATGACACCTGCTATTAAGGAAAGTACAGGAGCATAATGAATTAGCATGCTTCTTTTCTCAATTCGCATCTGATTGTTTTTGTTATCTTTCTAGCTCACTCTTCTGGTTTTTAACAACTTCCTCAGTGTAGACTGGTGGTTTGCAGCCAGGGGTGGTGTCACCTCTAGGAGAAACATTCTGCAGTCTGGAAACATTTTGGTTGTCACAGATAGAGCCTAGGGGGCTGCTCCTGGCATCTAGTGGGACAAGGATATGGCTCATCATTCTGCAACACTCAGGACAGTCCTTTCAACAGAGAACCACCCAGCCCAATGTGTCAATAGAGATAAAATGAGAAACTCTGGTATAGAACCGTGTTTTAATTCTCCTTCCTCTCTGCCTCTGCCCCTCCCTCTGTTTCTGACCTCATTCAGAATCTTTAGGGTTAGTAATTCTCAATTTTAAAGAGCAGGAAAAATCTTGTGGGGAATTGGTTAAAATGAAGACTCCAGCCTCCACTTGTATTCTGATTGTGGACCTTGGGCCAGCCTAAATTCCGCCTCTCGGGTAAGCCCCAGGGGGAGACTCTGAAGACCAGGGACCACCATTGGAGAAACAGTATGATAACCTTTCTTTTCGAGGCCTGTGGTCTTAGCATCTTCATTTTATTGGAGGCTTTATCATTTGAACTGCTCAGTTATATGCTGTTACTTTTATTAAGCCTTTAAAATACACATAGCTAGCCAGGTGTGGTGGTGCATATCAGAAACTTGGGAGGCTGAGACAGGAAAACCACAAGTTTGAGGCCAGCCTCAGCAACTTAGCGAGGCTATAAGCAACTTATCAAGACCCTGACTCAGAATAAAAACAAAAAAGGGACAGGGGAAGTGTCAGTTGTTAAGTGCCTGTGGGTTCAATCCCTGGTACCAATAAAAAAAAAAAATATATATATATATATATATATATACACATATACACACACACACACACATGTATATATATAGATTCATATAGATCTATATAGATGTGTGTATATCTGTATAGATATACATGTGTATATATGTGTGTGAATGTATATATATAAATATATATATATATATATATATATATATATATATGTGCATAGCTATTAATATTTATGCTTTGGTAAATAAATAAATTATGTAATTGTGAACAAAGACTTAAAATTATTTATAATAACTTTTGGGTCTTATAAATTATTCAGATAGCTGGATAGTGTATCTTAGAGTTTCTTCCCAAAATTTTTAATTTATTTCTTCCATCTTTTTTTTTTAATGTGTCAGTATATTTGCCCTCCAAAAAGCTGGTTGATAGTGGCTCCCAGAAAATACAATGTTAAGATTTTGTTTGTTTTTTAAGCATGTGAAAATTGGGAAATGTGAACTATATAACAACTTTTAATATAGAGAATAATTCAAGTAAATGATTTCTTGACCAAACCTATGTAATTTAAATGTAACAAAACATTGACTCCCATAGAGATCAGCTTATGCCCTGTAACATGAAGATAATATGGCAAGGCTAGTTGGGAATACATTAGATCCATTATCCAAATGCTGCTTTGTACTTAGGAAAACTGCATGTTTATGCCAAGGTAGTCTTAGTTGCCCTCAAGGGGTTCAACTCATGCTTACGTTCCATTTGTCATTCATGTATTGATTTCAACTCTTGGGACTTTGATAGGTCTGCAGCAGTTATTCAAGATCATCTTGATATTTACAGTTGGAACAATACATGCCAATTAGCAGGTGATTTGCCAAGCCTTGTCCTCTGGTGTATCATCACCAAAACAGAGGTGTCCTTCCAAGACAGCTGACAATCATTCAAACACGGGTGGTCTGATAACCACCAAGAATCATGAGGAGCTTTGTCATCTCCACCTGTAACAACTTCTTATGGTAATTCTGGAGAAGCATTTTTTTTTTTGAATTTTACAGTCTAGAATTCTGTTTGGTTTTATGTTTACACCAAATTGAGTAGATAGTACAGTGGTTGTCCGTGGGCTTGGGAGAGGTCTTTAGCCTCCCCCTCATAATTTTCATCAATGCCTTCCAACCTACCATAAAGAAATATAAAGGGTAAATGTCTCATGAGCAAACATGTTTTCACAGTTCCTTTACCTAAATCAGATTCTGTGGCTGACCCTGCTAACAGGCCGCTGGACTTGAAAGGATGCGACCCGTTGTATACACCCCCTCTACCAGCTGGAATCTCGGGCCAGCCATTTATCTTCCTGGCGCCTTATTCCCTTTGAGTTAAAATGAGATTAAACTGGCTGTTTTGTGAGGTCCCTTCTGGTCTTAGAAAGCTGTAATTCTGTTCAGGTGCCCACAAATTGGGTCCTGGAACCTCAAATCATCGATGGTCTTTCAGGGTAGGAAATGATCATAGCTTTTCTTTGCATTTCTCCAGCCCTTCCACAAGTATAGAAAGGGTCAAGAGCAAGGACACCCCGTGCGTCCACCCGCAGAGAGGCTGCTGTGTCTCCCTGGTGCTTACTGGGCCCTCTGATTAGGAAGACGGGCTGCCTTTTCTGTATTCTGTCTCTGGAGTGTGTTTCCATGAAGCTAAAGAGTAAAAGCCTCTCTTTTGTGGGGCTTTTTTTCTTTTGTTTTTTTTGTTTGGCTTCTCCCTTTTTCCATCTCCTTCAGACTCTCCCAGAGTCGGAAGTGACAAAACTGTCTGCTTGGGTGCTGCCCAGCAAGAGAAGCCAGCAGCAGGCCCCATGGGCATGGGTTGCCAGCCCTGTCTGCTTCTGCACCCAGCACATTTCTTCTTGGGCAACAGTTAGTTGGCTCCTTTTTGTTAGCAAGGCTGGGTTGCACTTTGACTAGAGTTGTTTTTTGGGTAGACCATACCCTGATGTTTGGAGGGAAACCCAACAGCCTCTCTTTCTGTCTCTTAAAAGCCTCCACAGCGAATTGTGGCTGTAGTCAACACATTGAGAAAGTTAACTGGTTCTAGAGGATAAGCAAAATATCCATTCAGTTCATTTGCTCTGTCCTTTGCTTTGTTCAGTAAGCACTTCTTTAATGCACACTGTGGGCCATGCAATCAAATACTTAGACAAGTTCTAAGCATAATAATCCAGAAATCAAATAAATGAATCTAGAGTGTCATTCTGTTGGGTATGGTCTCATGACTTGTTTTTCATGGCCAAATCTGTGAAGGAAGACTATCTAAATCTAAAAGAGACTTTCTAACCTTAATTGTGGATCCCCCCGCAAAAAAAAAAAAAAAAATACATTTTCTAAAGGGAAAGTTATAGCCTTGTGTCATTCTTCTTCTTACGTAAGGGGATTAAAAATTATGCTGGGGATTAAAATTTGTGTTTTACATGGTATGTAACTCAGAACAGCATTACTCATTTGAAAATTGTAGCATAAAATTGACTTTAATCCAAATCATCAGTGAAAAACTGACTTTCCAGAGCCACCTGTCATACCTGGAGGGGCTTGCTCTCACACCAGCAAAGCCACCAGTGGAATCTGCCCACCCAAGATCCCACTCGTTCCTCTGAGCTCCATATAGGAGTGTTAAACTCATCAGGTGCCAGAAGTCTTGCTTCAGATACAGGGAAGCCATCTTTGGAACACAAGAATACTTGAAGGATGTGGCAAACAGTAGGAGAGGAGAAACAAAAACTGTTTTTAACTTTTTTATTGTAAACATGTTGTTACTTTAAGAATTACCGGCAATGATTTAAAAGTGAATTGCACCCCTCCAAAAAAACCACTTGCCCAAAAGGCCCACTTATCCTTCCTGAAGTACTTACATATACCTCCCAGAAGTCTTCCTCAGGGCAGTGCACCTCCTCAGCTTTGATGGAGAAGGACTGGCTGGTTTCCATCTAAGTGCATGGTTTATTCTCAATGTGAAAGAAAAAGTGCACAATATAAGGAATCGCCAAAAATAGTACTCCCTTTACTGTTATGTTTGTTTTCAATGAGTTCCCTTCTTGTTTATTAGGAACTGTTTATCTCTAGTGAATTTTTCTTTCCTTCTTTTTTTTTTTTTTTTTTTTTTTGGTGTTGCTAAATGATGTAAATGTGAAGAATACTTTGGAAACCCAAACGGAAAGCATATTCTTTTAAAGAAGCTTTTGTTCACCCTGCTGTGCTGAATTAGGTTTGGAGAGAGTCATCAAAGCTCTGGAATTTACACTGTGGCAGAATACCAAATGAAAAAATAGAAGTGAGCCTTGTAAACAGAGCTGGGCAGGGCAGGCCTGCATCTCCCCCTCCCTGGCACGGATGCCCAAAACCTGCCAGCACAAGGCATCATCAAAGTGCCTCAGGATGCTGCAGGACCAGCCCTGGGGGCAATGGAAACCTGAGGAACAACTGCAAGAGGGTCACTTATTCAAAAAAGTCCATTTGGGTTTGGCTCTGCTTGATCTGGGAGTTTCCAGACCAGTTCAGTCCGTATCCTGAAGAGAACCCGGCCTAGAAAAATAACTATTTTTTCAAGTACATGCATCATTGGCTACTATTAATTCTTAATTTAGACTCACTCTGATAATGTCAGTGGAATAAAATGTGGAATAATATTTATTTAAAGCACATAAAAGCTGTAAACATTAACATTGGTTTTTCTCTTTCCGGGGTCTGTTTAATCTGTCCCCCAACTTGAGTGGCATCCTGTTAACTCGTTAATTTGCACTTAGGCTCATCCTGTTTTATGTTGGTATTAGCCTATAACTGGAAGACTTTAAAAATTCTGTTTGGCCGTAAAATGTCATTAATATTAGAGTGATAGAACTCAGAAGGAGGAACTATCTTCTGTGTGAACCACTTGTAAAACACATGACTTCTCTATCCATGCAGAGGACTGTTATTTTCTGTTTGATTACCTGACTTCGTGGCTCGGCTCCTTTTCTTAGCAAACAACTTTGATGATTTTTTTGATTATTCAGTTATAGTCTCCACATTGGTAGTCTTGAGTAAAACTTGCCCAGTTTATTCTTCATATGAATAATATTAAAGATTATTTTGATCTATTTTAAATTTAGGTGATTTTTATGCTGTTAAGGAATAATCCTTGGAAAAATAATTAAAATTATAATGTTATAGCTTTGAGTAATCATTTTACAGAAAGAATATTGAACTAAGGAATATTTTTGATGAGGAGAAACATTTTTGAAGAAAACAAGTAGAAATATTTTTCAAGAAAATTAGTATTGGAGATGAAACTAGACTAGTGTCCTCAACTGTATATTTTTTCACTTCTCATAAATGGTTTTTATTTCTTACATATATAAATGATGCTGATCCTTTAAAAAAATTCAGAAATTGAATTCAGGCAACATCTTTAGTCACCTCATAGCTTTTGGGGCAAGTCCAAGTTGCAAGGGGCCTGGGTACCAAAGGCACCAAGATGTGGAATCCATTGCAGTAAAGTAGCAACAGATGCTGAGAGGGAAAGCAGGATCATCCAAACAGACTGGAAAAGCCACATCCAAGGAAGTCTGTGAGTTATATTTTGAATATTCTTTGAGCACCTATTTAAGGCATCTTCTTTTGAATTTTTTGTAAAGAAAAATACCATTATCTAGCCTAATATCCTCCTCAGACATCTGTTTAGTAAACTCTTTTTTCTTCTTTTTTTATAGTGCTATGGATTTAACCCAGGTCTCGTGCATACCAAGCCCACACTCCACCACTGAGCTGTGCGCCCTCAGCCCCTAGCTCTTATATTTCTGTATGATATTTGCTTAAGGTGAATCCCTCTCCAGGTGACTTCCAGTTTGAGGAGGTCTGCACCCAGCCCGTTCTCTGGGTTTTCTACTCAGGATAGGTTCTTGCATCTGACTTGTCCTGTCAGCCTGAGCCTAGTGAGGATTATGCTAGAACTTGGGAGGGTGCAGTCAATTAAGCAGGGTGCCACAGTCTATTTCCAGGTCACTGCCTTCTGCCTCGTACCTGTACCTCAGCCACCTCCGTGACCTTGTTAAAACAGTAATGTTTCTTCATAAACCATTTCTAATGAGGCTGTCTTCCTTGCATACCCAATGAGATCATGCTTCATGTAGTAAATCCTCTGCTCAGACACATGCCAACAGGGCAGCCCTTGCAGCTGTAAAATAATTCACTTTTTAACTGAGGGAGGGGCTCTTGGCTGGGTGGCCATGTCTATCACAGAGCCAGTTTTTTAAATTTTATTTTAAGTATGTTATAAAACTTAGAGGCTTAGCATACACATATTTATCAATCCAATAGTTATTCCTAGAGAGTAATTTACAAAGAAGATAATATGTATTTTCTAAAGAATGCCAATTGATTTAAAAGATATTTGAGAGATTATCAGTTGCAATGGAACTTGTAAACTTTGTTTTCAGGAAGAGATAAAGTTCTTCCTCCAGTTTATTCTAGATCTCATAAAACAGGTTGGTTTGACTTTTATCTTTTAGATTGTTCCTCTGGTTAGAATTAAGAGCAATTGTCCTAACCAGGAGCAAAAGCAAAAAGCCTAGGTTGTCCCCAGAGCAGTAACACCCATGTCTGCAGAGGTTGACTGCACTGCCCAGGGAATTAGACAAGAAAGCCGCCATACTGGTTCAGGGTGGTATATGCCACTTCTTTGAAAGACAAGCTTCTGTCAACAGAGGTGACCTAGAGTTAATCTTGCAGATAACTGAGAAAAGTTATTGTGCCTCTAGATCCCCTTCTGGCCCCCTTTAAGCTCCTGCTTAGAGGTCTGCTACTGGTGTGAAGGGGCTTCTCACCCTAACTACCATAGCCACGCACTGTGCTTGTCACTCTGCAAGTCACTACCTCATATGGTGCATATGAAGATTGAATGGGATGTATTTTAAAAGATGCTTTCTTAGTGTCTGGCATGTGGATCCTCAATTAATGATAGCTCTTTACTTTTTCCCCCACTAGGCAAATTATACAGTCTTAGAATTTGAAGAAACCCCAAAGTATACTTTAGATATGGGACTGAGCAAACACTCCTGTGCATTAATTACGGTGGTGAAACCCCTTTCTAAAAGGGTGGTGTGAAAGAGGGAGCATAGAGAACTTTAGGTGGGTTTTGTTTGTTTGTTTCTACAATGCTGGATATTCCTTCAAGAGTGTATTCTGAGATCACAGTATTTGCTCTCTGTGCATCTCTTGGAGAAATATTTCTAACTTGTCTCTTACCTGACTTATAAGTGAAAAGGATATATTTTTGTTTTTCAGACACATAGGAATCAGACTTTCATTTCAGATGAATTTAGGGCTGGATTGTACCTTGGTGGGTCTTACTTGCTTCCATGGTGGGGCCCCCGGGTCTCCAGCTCATTCACCTTCCCACCTGAGGGCAGAACTGTACTTGGGAACAGGTGCCTGTCTGCCTAAGACTCGGAGTTTATAGAGTGTTGTGTGTTCTTGCGAGTAATACATTCCAGGCTCTCCCCATGACACATTCCAGAATGCTTGAAGGGAATTTTGCTGAGGTCTAATCTAAACCCTTTCTTCTGCCTTTTAAATCCTCTGTGTCTTATCTTGGCCTCAGTGGACACAGAAAAATGCATTGTAACTATTCAACATGATTCAGCAAATGTCACTTCAAGTTTTCAAAACTGCTATTGGGTTTCTCACTTCCTTCAACCTCTACTGTGGAGTCTGTGAGCTCCAGATTTTTTTCCCTCCTTATATTGCTTTCCTGTTTTATCCAGGGACTTGCAAGGGGGAGCATTTATTGCTTTGTTGCTCCCTCTGATACCTCAGAACAGCAATGGCTGGGACCAAGTAGGAATCTTCACTCAGAATAATTGATTGTCCACCAGACCCTGGTGCCCTATGTCCTTCCTAAGAGGTGCCACAGAGAGCTTTAGGGCTACAGGGTAGGCTCGGCCCTGCCAGTTATCCCAGTGGTGCTCGGTCTTGTCCTAATCCAAAACCAGCCACTGTTTCAGCCGAAGAAAGTTCTGGAAGCGTTCTCCGATGCCCTGAGCTGATCACAAAGAAACTACTTCCCTGACTGTTTCCTCTTCCTGTGAGGCTCTTGTTTGACTTCACCCAGTCCCCAGCCTGGCCATGCCTTGAAGACAAGCTGTCTCATCTTTAAAACCCTGGGCCAAGATGGAGCTTTCCCACATCTGTCCTCTTGTGTACATTCCCCTGAATCTGACTCCTTTAAAAGAAAAAAAGGAATGAAGGGTGGCGGGGAGAGGAAGAATACGATTACAGAAAATACAAATGCCATACAAATAATCATGTTCATCATCTGTTTTACTTGGAGGTACCCGCTGGAAAGCCCTGGCTTTGCCCCTTTTCTGTCCCCCTGTGTCCAGTAGGGAAGGTGGATTTCTGTCACAGGGAAGGGGTCCTCCAGAACCTTTTTATCAGAGAACCCTGTTCCCACTCCCCTGTATTCCCACAAGCCTCTGCTCAGTTCTGGTTTCTGGCTGAGGGAGGCCCTTTTTGGTGGGTCAGTGGCTCTTGACTGTGGGTGGATCCCCATACAAGAAGGTGGCCTGGTTCACTTCCAACTCATGCTCTGGGCATGTTGAGAATTACACAGAGAGGGTAGGAAAGTGTGAGCCCCAAGAAGAGATGAGATAATTTCTCCCTGCCATTTCTCTCCAAATATACTGTCAGGATCCTCACCTAAAAATTATCAGCAGCAGCTTTATAAATTTAATTACTGTATTGATTCAGCTTCTCTGAGATTTTAATCTTGTCAGGGCTCAGATTTTTGTTGGTCAACATTGCATTGCTGGCAAAGCAGGAAACTCCCTACACTATGGATATTAGGTTTTTTGCTAAGTAATTGGTAAACATATTCTACAACACCAGCAACAAAATTGTATTTATTATGGATATAGATAAAGATGCATATGGATAGATTTAAATTTTAAAATTTAATAATATGGAGGAGATCCATTCATTTGGAAAGTCTTTTAAAGTGGCCCAAGGTTGGGTTTGTGTTTATCTTTGTAGGCTTTCAAAGCTAACAAAATTAACAATGCATGTTAATTTGCTAAGCTGAAAATACTTGGAAATACTTTTGGAAACACTCCATTTTCAACTTTATTAACCACTCTAGGAGTATTTATCAACAATTGAAATGCCACTTTGCTATACTCAATTGAGTAGCTATTTCTTTATTCATGAGTGCATCTTGCCCCTGGACCCTCACCACATTCTATTAGAGCGACTGCCTTGAGGACCATTTAGATGCTCCTTTTCTTATTAGTACAAATTAGGATGGTTTTTCTGTGCGACCAATTAAACCTGTAGAAAAATGACATCGAAATCTTTAGTTGCCCCCTGTGTCTCCTCTGGCAGTAGGAAGACAAAGTGAAGTCATGCAGAAACATGGTCAGGGTCATTTCGATGAAATCTATGCCCCAGGTATGAGGTGGCAAGAAAAATCACCTGCTAAAGTGCATGGAGGAGGTGCTGTCAGTGTCCTATGGGCTGTAATTACATGTGGCCCGTGAACAGAAAAATACATGTTGTAACATAATTTTCTGATGTTTATTGCCAGGACCTTAAATTTCAAGAGATGGAAGAAAGCATTTGTAAAATGTCAGAATTCTCACTTTATTTTTTCCTAGTGAAATGGTGTGATTGGAGGAAAAAAAATCTTTATTCTTCTAGATCTCCACCTTGTATTCTACTAGTAGAGGTATTGGGGGTGGTTATCCTTCTGACCATTTCTTAGACAAATGAGTCTGTAAGTGACGGAAGCGTTAGAAAAACTCTGTGGATCTCATCATCTTCTTGGGGCTGCTGTGGGCAGCCATCTTTCTGTACCATGGGTGCTCGGACCTGAGGGTCACCTCAGCCTCTGGAGGTAGTGCTAACCGAGCAAGAAATCTTGCCAAGCATGTTTCCAGGCCTTAGTGAATCTTGAGATGCCACTGGAAATTTTTCTCAATTATTCTACAGCCCCACCGAGAGGCTCCCTGCTTGCCATTGCACATGTTAGTAGATATAGGAAGCCGGGCCTCACCACTGCCAGTACCTGGGGCAGGAAATCCATGAGGAATCTATGGAGATCTGTCTCTTGGCAGTGCCAGGGAAACCTAGCTGCCAAGACACTACCATTAGTCATTAATGACTTGGCACCTGAGGGCAGTCACTAAGCACACACTAGTTATGGTGACATCCAGGTGGGACAGTGAGTTGAAGTGAAATTGGGAGACATTTATAATCACATTTGTGTACCCTATGCACAAATACACACACACACACACACACACACACACACACACACACACACATATGTAGGGCTGCTGGTGCTGGCAATTGAGAAAGAGCATAGCTCTGGCCTCCTTGGATCATGAGGTCCCCAAGCCCAATGGCCATTAATTCCGCCTTAATGTAGTAAGGTGCTAAACAGTGATAAGACCTAAAATTATGTTCACTGATGCTTTGGATAATAGAAACAATGTTCATTAAGTATCTTCAGCTGAAAATGTAATTAGCAAACATCTTAATTATATACTTGGATTTGAAGCTTGTGCTAATCTTAAAAGTATAAAAATAATACAAATTAGAGGAAAGGATTAGAAGAAAAACTATAGAGTATAGAAGTTATAAGTGTCTGCTCTGAGCCAAGACTGGATCCAAATCCTTGCGCTGGTATTAACCAGCTCTGCAGCCATAGAAGATTACCTCATTTCTGTGTCTCACTTGAAAAAAAAAAATGGAAATAGATAATAGTGCCTGGTCTTAGGGCCATGGTAAGCATCAGAATGCTCAAAACATATACATAGCACATGAAACTGCTCAGAACCTAAGTGTTCACTACATTTTAGCTTGTATTTTAGAGATGATATTTTAAGAGTATAACTCCACAAATGGATCATTAGTAGAAACTTTGAAAAGGAATAACAACTTGGAGGTTTTATCTTACAATCTCAGAAGTTGGCCTTCATGTGCCACAGGGAAGTAAATTAATTCTTCATATATGTAATAGTTTGTTAAATTGATTAACATTTGGAGATGAAACAAACGTATTCAATAACCATTTGTTTAGTACCCATAAGCATCACAGGGAGTGATATGATGTTATTAGGAGTATGTAGACCTAATTTCCAACTTCCAAAAGTTTAAATATAATGAGACTGCCATTTCTAAAAAAGTTACTTTGACTAATATAATTATTTGTATAAACTATACTCCCTGGGCTTTTAGAAAAGTCACTGGGTAAATATGGTTGGCTATAGAAGCTGCACACTAAAGGCATCGATTACCTTGAACTGTTTAAGTAAATATAGATTATTACTCAATTCCAGGTATCCCAAAAAGATATTCACAAAATTAAAGCATAAAATTGAGTAAAATCAAAATGCTCAATGTGATATTGACAATCTACTCAATAAGTTATGCCACAGATAGGTTATGCCTGTATAAGTGCTAGAGAAAATATTAAGTATTCTTCATGGAATTTCATAGCATTGACCTTAAGTCAGCCGTGAGAATAAACACAGCATTATAGACCTAAGGCCTAAAACAAATAGGAATTTTATAATTAATTTGCAAGCAAATATCACTTTTAATAAATTTGAAAATATCACCCATGGCTGTTTCTAGTCAATCAAAGTATGACTATCATCAAATCTTACCACGTCTTATATAAAGGATAAGAACATTTTGATGAACTAGAATATTTTTAATATTTACAAGATTGTGAGCAAGAATGAAAAGTGACAGTGAAATAGTATTTCTGTATCAGTGGTTATTTCTAACACATTATTATTTGTCACAGCCAGCCGTTTTCCAGACAAATGAACCAAGTCTTAGAGAAGTTCATGTGACCTAGGAACAGTATCTAATTGCCCCAAGGACCAACCCATGCTCTTGAGAATTTTTCGGAACTCTCATAGAATCTCCAGTTGACTGGCATTTTGGATGATGTTGCTGCTTGATTCTTTTCTACTCTATTTTTGGTTTTGGAGGCACTTTGCTGATTTTGTTGTTGTTTACGTTCAGCCTTTGATTCATCAGAGGCATCCTGGTTGCGCTTACTGTTTTGTTCAGGGCTGCTGGCCCACACTTTCCCTGCAGCTTCCTATTAGCATATATGAATGGGATACATCTGTTTTTCATTGAAACAGTTCTAAAAACCAGATTTGTCTGTCAAGTCTTTTATTGACAGATACAGTGGACAAACTAACGAGTGAAACTTTAAAATTGCTTTGTTAATTTTAAATGCCTTAGAATTCATATATCTAATGACTGTGTAGCAAATCTATCTGCTGTGAGGTGATGGCTTGTCTTCCATCTGCATTGCAGGTTTTTCTGTGACGAGTGTGATAAATATTAATGCCTGTAATTGTAAACACAAATGGTTATTTTTTAAGGTTTGACTGATTGATTGATTGATTGCAGTACTGAAATCGAACTCAGGGCCTCACACATGCTAGGCGTGTGCTCTACCATTGATCTACATCCCCAGCCCATGAAGGGTTATTTAAAAAAAAAAAAAATCAAGTTAATTGGTGTAGCCTAGCCCTGGTCTGTGTTTGCTTTGGATCCTATAAGTTTGTACTATGTTTGTATTAAGTAGCCTGGTGTTGCCAAGCATTCATTAAATTTTAGCTGTATTTATTTTTATCTTGGGACCCATTTCTATCCGCATTGCAATATGATTTTGTGACACACACCTTGGCTCCTCCGTCACTGGGTTGAACACCTGTTGAGGACCAGGATGAGGTCTGATCATGCTGCAGTGATTAGCTGGGTTCCTATGCAGAGTGTGCAGCATCTTGCTCTAGGAGGCAGGCGGGGCAGATCTCTAGAATGAATGAAAGAAGGGAGGCATTCATTATCCTAATGTCCAAAGTGATCATAGCTGGGCTTTGTACATGTTCTATTAGAAACATATTTAAAAGGCTGTGTTCCTATTAGTGTAGCAAGAACTCTTCAGAAGGAAAGACAGGATGCCAGTAAGCTTTGACTGACGTCAAGTCACCGTTCATTGTAATTTGCCTTGGGCAGTTGTAATTTGCCCGTGTCGTTTATGATTTTTTTTTTGCAGCCCGAAAGTCAAAGAAGTTGGGAAAGTTAAAAGGAATTCATGAGGATCAGCCTCCGCAGCAGCAGCAGCCACCGCCCCCACCCCCCCAGAGCCCCGAGGAGGGGACAACCTACATCGCTCCTGCAAAAGAGCCCTCAGTCAACACGGCACTGGTTCCCCAGCTCTCCACCATTTCCCGAGCGCTCACACCTTCCCCTGCCATGGTCCTGGAAAACATCGAGCCCGAAGTTGTGTATGCGGGATACGACAGCTCAAAGCCAGACACAGCCGAGAACCTGCTCTCCACGCTCAACCGCCTGGCCGGCAAACAGATGATTCAAGTCGTGAAGTGGGCAAAGGTACTTCCAGGTAGGATTGCGTCTCCCCCGCGCAGTCCACATCCTGAGCCAATCTCCCTCCGCCGGGCCACTGGCTGACAGTCCCTTGGAGTTAGCATCCCTTACATCCTGATTCCAGGGTTTGGCGTGGATAGCCAGTGGATGGAGTGTGGAGGAAAAATCTAGTTAAGGAGCTCATTTCTTTTTTTGAAAGAAGGATCTGGATTCTGTTGTTAATAGAACAGCTACATTTCTGATGTTGACGATTAAAATGGGAAATCTCATCCAAAAAAGTATTATTAAGGTGAAAATACATTATGTTGGTGAAGTCACAGTGAACCCCTGTATTACCAGCTCATAGCCAGGGCTCATCTAAGCATAGGCCAGGTAAGCCAGGGCCTAGTAAGTCAATCATAAGAGTCCCTGAGCAGCCCTGTGGTCCAAAACTACCACCTTACTCCCAGCACCCTTAACATTGTGCTTGAAATTTCTACTTCTTGGTCATTTTCAGTGCTGTAGAGTTTTATTAATAAGGCCCCTAGTAATGTACTGAAGCATGACTTGGAATTGTCATTGCATTATCCTGGTCCATGAATCCAGAGTAGTTTCTTAGATTACCTGTAGTTGATTAGCAGCCAGAACACCTGACATTGGGGAAGGCTCTGATGACCGGTACTTTCGGGTGGAGCTTGCCTGGGTGAAACTCTACAATGAATAACAAGATGCAGGGCACAGAAAGGGCACCAGGGAACAAAAGAAGGCTCCTAAGGGACCAGGTGCTGAGGACAGGTGCTCCTCCGCTGAGCATTGTCTGCATCCGGTCTTACCCCAGACTATGGGAATCAAGGACTCCTGTGCGTGAAGTGCTACAGAGTTGTGAAAACTAAAATCCTTTGCCATTATTGCAGATTTGCAGGTGTCAACAGTTATTAAATCACCCTTTAGTTTGGTGTCATTAATTGTGGGTGGGATGAAGCAAGAGTTACAGGTTATACAGTATCTTTTGGTCTAAGGAAGAGTTTCCACTGTCATCTACACTGAACCTCACCCAATTCTTCCGTTTTAGTTGGCCCCGACAGTTTGCCCTTATTGAGCATCTAGGGCGAATTTACAGCAGAGCATTGAACAGGGCCAGGTCTATGGTGGGTGCTCCGTAAATGCCTGTTGAATTGATTCAAGTCTATTAGAGTAAAGGTAGCTGTTAGAGGCTGACTTAAGGAGCTTCTTCCTGGAATGTACTTAAATGCTAAGTGTATTTCTGTGATTAATTGTTCTGTTCTTCAGGATTTAAAAACTTGCCTCTTGAGGACCAAATTACCCTAATCCAGTATTCTTGGATGTGTCTATCATCATTTGCCTTGAGCTGGAGATCGTACAAACATACGAACAGCCAATTTCTCTATTTTGCGCCAGACCTAGTCTTTAATGAGTAAGTACCTATTAATTAGCCTTCATAAAACAAACTGCAGAGTTATTTGTTATGCTTTTTTTCCCCCATAATTTCTAAACAGATGTACATGTGTGAAAGAATCTCCTGAAATGGGCATTTTTAAAGCATTAAAAATAGATGATTTTTAAGAACCTAAAAACCACTTTTTACAGCATTACAGAGTACATACTTCAGAGTACGTATAAATCAGTATATGCAAATCCCATATAATAGTATGTGGGAATTGTCCCAAAAGAAAAATGATCCAATTGGCTCTGAAAACCCCACTGGTACAAAGCCACAATTAATAGAAAACAGTCTCTTTTGGTATCTCCTCCAGTTGGGAAGACTGTCTAATTTCTAGGAAACGTGAACGTGTGGAGTGCCAGTTTCCTCGCACATCATGTAATGGATCTATTGTTAACCGTATACAGCTGCTCAATGTGTTTTCCTGACCATCGTAATTACCCTTCTTTTCGACCATAAAAGAAGCCAAACTGTTATTCTGCAGCAAAACATTTTTCATTTTATGATGTATTTTAAAAGATTGAAAGAATTTTAATAGACTTTGTTCTTTGGCTATGGATTCCTTCCTATTTTAAGTTTACATTTTCATACTGTTTGCATTCCACATTAGCACATTTCATTTATGTTTATATTCAGCCACGCTTCTTTGTCACTGTTGGGTCAAGAAATATTTAAAAGGGAACGTCGGAGTTGGGGTTGCAACCACAGCCGTATTCTAACAGATGGCTCTCTCCAGAGACAGGAAAACAGGGCTTTCAGGAAGGAAGGGAGCAGAGAAGAAAGACGTTGGTCATAGAAAGGGGACACGTAGTGCCAATATACCTCAATAATGACGTAAGACCACCACTTCACCCCTATTTTATTTCAAAGAAAAATTAGGAATTTTAGGCTCTCGAATTGGCCCTTCCTGGCAAAGAGTCGGAAGATTCATAGTTCTGCTTAAATTTTCACCCAAAGCATGAAATAAAGCCGAACAAATGACACACACACACATTTAATATACTTGTTTTCCTCAGTAATCAGCTGATGTTTTTAAATAGCCCCATTTTAAGGAGGTTTTATAAATCAAAGGAGAAAAACCTATTAAAGAAGTCTCTTGCTTTCAAAGGAAGTGCAGATGAGGAAGTCTCTCTCCTATAGATATGTCAGTGCATCTGCATTTGATTTTGTTTTCACAGGAGATTAACATGATCCTTTTAATCTTCTTCGGGATAGCCACCGATTTTTTTCCCCCCATAAAATGTAACATAAAATTTGCCACTTGAAGTGTGCAGTGCAGGGGCATGAGTCACAGTCTTCACTGAACAGCTGCCTCCACTATCCAGCTCAGGACCCTTCCCCCATCCCACACTGCAACTCTGAACCCATTCCCTGGTAACTCTCCATTCCCCCTCCCCTCAACACCTGGCACCCTCTGGTCAGTGAACCTGCCTGTATTGCCAGTGTCTCATATGAGGGAACTCAGATGACGTTCGTCCTCTTCTGTCTGGGTCATGTCACTTGGCATGATGTTTTCAGTGGTCGCCCTTATGTTGCAGCATGTATCCAGATGTCTTTCCTTTTTGTGGCTGAATGATATCCCATTCTCTGTATTTAGAGTGGATCCCCTCATGGTTCGTGTTTTTTATTCATGTGATTTGCCTGTGGGCTACCTTTATTTGCAACTTCAAAGTCAGTGTTCATGCTGGGAGTGATGGTGCATGCCTATAATCCCAGTGGTCCTGGAGGCTGAGGCAGGAGGATATCGAGTTCAAAGCCAGCCTTGCAACGGTGAGGCGCTAGGCAACTCAGTGAGACCCTGTCTCTCAATAAAATACAAAATAGGGCTGGGGATGGCTCAGTGGTCGAGTGCCCCTGAATTCAAGCCCCAGTACCCCCACCAAAACAAAAGTCAATACTCACACTGTGTTTTAGCCACCATTCACAGATATGTGCAGAGGGGCTAAGAGTTTGAGTCACCAGGAGTCACCTTCCAGCAGAGCTCAGACAAGGCAGGCTCTGCATTCTTATTTGAGCTCTCACTGTATACACCTCCTCCCCCTCCCCTTCCCCCCTCCCTGCCTCCTTTGCCTTCTATTTAGTGCCATGACTTTGGACTTTTGTGCTTTTTCTTGGTGATTTCCCAGGTTTTCTTTGATTTTTTTTTTTTCTTTTCAATACTGGGTGCTGTACCCAGAGCTTCATCCCCTTTCATTTTCTTATTTTAAGACAGCATCTCACTAGATTGCAAAGGTTGACCTTGAATTTACCATCCTCCTGCCTCAGCCTCCCTAGGAGTTGGGATGAGATGTGTAAGACAACATGTCTGGCTGATTTCCCTGTTTAAAATGACACTGAGCACGGTGCTGAAGTGCTGTTCTGGAGCTCAAGAGGGCTGTAAATCGTGCCTTACGGAGGAATTATGTGTGTTAGAGGAGCTTCATTCTGGCGTGAGTTGTGCCGCTGCTGGCCGGGAGTTCAGTGTTAACGAGTCGACAGCACATATTAAGATGTCTTTGAACAGACACAGACATCTGACAAGGTTATGAACTGATCAGTCGACAAACATGTTGTGGTCAGAGTCTCAGTGGACCCTAATCCCTCCTCACTGATTCAGCGTTTGCTTTGACTTTATAGAACATACTAGCAAAAATGGAGGCAACTGACCAGATTTTGTTTCTCCATTCATCTGCTGGTAGACGCAAAGGTCGTATTTACCTTTGGGTAAAAACATGGGTGTTCAGATAGCCCTCGGAATATCCATTCCTCCTTTGGGTTCTTTTGGATACACACCTAGGACTAGAATCGCTGCACCATGGTCATTCTGTGCCTAACTGAGGACCCACCAAACTGTTTTCCGTGGCATTTTACATTCCAGTAGCAAAAGTACAGAGTTCCAATTTCTCCACGTCCTCCCAGCCCTTCTTTTTAATAATCATTACGTAGTTGTGAAGCGGTCTCTCGTTTGGGTTTTGATGTGCATTTCTCTGATGACCAATGAGGTTGGGCATCTTTCTATATTTTCTGTGAGAGGCGTCCCGTCAAGGCCCTTGCCCATTTTCAGTGGTGTTGCTTGTCTTTCTGTTATTGGTTTGCAGGAGCTCTTTATATATTCTAGAATTAAATCCTTACCAGATGTAGGATTTATGAGTAGCTTCTCTCCTCTGTGACTTGTCTTTTCACTCTCTTGAAAGTGTCTTTTGGTGCGCAAAAGTTCTTAATTTTAATGAAGTCCAACTTTTCGATTTTTCCTTTCGTTTGTCCTATCTTTTGGTGTCATCTGCCAGTTTTTAATTGTGTACACATGGCTGAGTGGAAGAGGTCCAAAGTACAGAATTGTAAGAATTATTATTATTTTTTTTAACAAATGAAGCTTAAGGAAAATACTTTCAAATTGAAGGTTTCACTGGTACTTTCTTGGGAAAGTCACAGACTCTTTCTTGGTTGCTTTTAAATTCCTAGCACCTCATATTATGCCCAAGGCATGGTCGGTCTTCCATAAATGTTTCTATTGAATAAGGAAGTTATTGAACCCATGAACCAGGTCAAAATGAAAAGGGGCTTTCTTATTTGCATTTCTAATTGTGAGGATGAAGTTCATGATGAAGAAAGGTGGTGTGGGATGTAATGTTTTCATGAGCCGCCGCATTGCTATCTTTAAAACAGAGGCACAGAACTTCCTTGTGGATGATCTGCGTTGGCCTCAGCTTAGAAAAGAATCTGAAAATTCCAGATGATCTTATCCTTCAGCTGTGTATTAGCAATACTGGAGCCGGAGGAAAGGCAGGAAATAGGGAATAATAAAGGAAACATTTCTTCCAACTTTTTAAATTAAACAGTGGGTGAAAATATGAGTTAATACTTGAACATAGAACTTTTCTTATTATGAACTCAAAACTTTTCAAATATGTATTAAATGATTAATCATTCAATTTTACCTTGAAACAACTTATCATATATTGCTACAGATGACTGCAATTATTCAAATTTTCTATCAACTCAGTACAAATATTAAAACTCCCACTTAAGCCTGTAATGAAAGTTTTTCAAAAAAAAATTTTTTTTTTCCTGGAGCCAAGGAAGTTTCACTGTTACTCTTTTAAGCCTTGGCCAACTTTTTTTAAAAATTAAAAGTCTATTAAAGGCATGGGTATGCCATCTCAAGTAGTGGCCCCACTAAAAATGTGTTTGGGGTGATCTTCCACTGTCTTCAGAGTCTGAACCTTGTGTCCCAAGATTGTTGGTAGGAGCCAGAGGCCCGTGACGTCCTGGTACCCCTTCCCCAGCCTCTTGTGTGAGTTCTGGTCATCTCCAGGGGGAAGGTGTTCCACTCGGCTGATCAGGGAGAGAGGTGGAGTCGGCCCAGCAGTCCTGGTCTTTACCCCTGTTGGTGTTCCAGCAGCAGCATTAGAACCCCAGACAGCCCAGCCGTCCATTCTTTTATGCCCTCCCAGTTTCTGGACCAGAGTGCTGCTATGATCCATGTCCTCCGGGCTCTCCCTAGTCCTCTCTGCCCACAGCTCAGTGCCCCTGAGGTCCCTCACACCCAGTGTTCTGAAGTTCCAACTATCTGCTCCAACATGACCCCCATTTCCACCCTGTTGTTCAGCTGGGGTCACCTGTCTTCCCAGAGCCCAGGGTAGCCAGAGTTATAAAGTAGCAAGCCCACCTCCCGTCCTTTGTTGAGGTGGCTGATGCCCCCCCCCCCCCCCCGAGGCTGGATGTGCTTCTGTGGTTGGGCCTTGGCTCTGGCAGGGCCAGGCAGTGGGGAAGAGCAGCAAGAGTTCCGAGGAGAGGAGCAGGGGAGAGGGAGGTGCCTGGATCAGCCTCCACTTCAAGGCTCCTTTTCCCAGCCCACTGCCCTTTCTCCTTCTTCCAAATAAAGATTAAGTAAAAAGACTTCCGCTTGGCTGGGAACTGTTTAGTCAAGTTTCTGTAGTTTGCAGTATCTGACCCTTTTTCCTTCCCCTGCCTCTTGTCTCCTCTCCTCATCTCCCCACTCCTCTTTTTGCTCCTTTGCTTACACACACACACACACACACACACACACACACACACACACCCCTCTTTCCTTCCCATTACGAAAAAGCCTGCCACTTTGACATTTCCATTGCTTGTCTTTTAACTTCTTAGGGGTAGGGGTAGGGGTAGGGGTAGAATGAGGGTATAAACTTTAAATTAAAAAAAAAATTCTTTTCTGTGCCTTTTTATTGGGCCCTAGGAAAACCCAGCCAATACCAGCAGCTGGGGGTCCAGAGTCCACAGTGGATGGTCTGATCATTTGGTTGGTTGGAAGTGGTGGCATGGTCACTCCCTACAGGTAGCACACTGTCCTGCAGCCTCTGCTCTCCACCCTGAGCCGTCTTTGCTCTTACCTGACCTTGGAGACTGTTGAGACTCCTGAATAAAGAAAAATAATGTTCTAAGCAGAAGAAGGCATACCTTTGTCTGCAGAGTGCAGAAGCCCCATAGAATAGAACCATGTTTCTTTTGCACAAAGGTCGGGTGCAGAGACCATTTCACCACCTGATAGAGGAGGCTGAGGGAAGTACAGAAGGTCTGGGGAGGTTTTATAATCTGCAAACAAGAAATAATCATCCCACCATATGTAGAGACAGAAGAGAGGCAGGGACTGTCCCCTAAGTGAGGCATTTCCTTTTCTCCTTCCCCTAGTATTGCTTTCCCTTTATCTTAATGATAAGAATTAGTCAGTATAAAAAGTCACTTCTGGGTATTTCAGCAGAGGAAGGAACAGAGGAGGAATTTTAAAGAAATGGATAACTTGGCTGCAATGCTACCTCTGTGTTACTGCTCACATTAAGGAAAGTTCCTAAGATGAGTGTGCTAATTGGCCTCCCCTGAGAGCCTGGAAACGCTGAAGGGAGTGTTACTTTAAGACTAGCACCGTGGGTCAGCGTCCCACCTCACTTCTTGGCCTGTCTTTACCAGCACCATGCCCTGCCTCACTGGGCCCACCATGGGGAGAAGGGGCCCAGTGGCTGATTCAGTCCCTTCATTCGGTGTGTATTGATTGAGCGATGTCAACATACCAAGCAAGTCCTGGGCCCTGGGAGTATGACGGTGAGAGAAAGGAAGTCCCTTCCTTGCTGGGGTCCATGCTCTAGTGGGCAGGGGGTAGGTGGGTAGGAGGGCTAGGAAAAGGAGGCAGCAACGTAAAGAGACCTGCCTGCAATGTTGCCAGAGAAAGTAGTGCAGGGACATCCCGTGTCCACCAAAAAGTGGGGTTTATACAGGAGAGATGGGTTGGCATTCCCGCTGAGGGCTTACTGGGGCACTTGGCAGCCACAGTGTCCTCCTTTGGGAGCTTTGACCAAGTCCTTTGTCCTTGCTTCTCTCTGGTGCAGGAGGAGGGCTCTTTCCCACCTCTGTGTCAGCTCAACATCCCTTATTCAGACAGACTGCGCCTGACCACCGATCCAGGGTACACCTGTTTTCCCAGGCCCTCCCCTTTTATCCCAAGTGAGTTCTCTTCCTAGTGCCTGCACTGGGGGGCAGCACCGTGGCCCTCTGGCCTACCTTGGAATCCCCAGCACCTAGAATACCATCTGGCTTTAGTGCACAATGAACTCAGTAATTTTAAAATGTTCTTTTTATACCACTTCCTGCTGCCTTTCTGCATAAGCTCTGCTCCTGCCAAATTACCTTCTCCTCCAAAGGACACTTCCTGTCCGATGACTTTCCTTACTGTTGAAGCATGATATCAAAAGTGGCTTTTTTTCTTTTCTGTGGGTTCTGGAGATTAAACCCAGGCTTGAACATGCTGGATAAATGCTCTACCAGTGAGATATACCCCCAGGCACGTATTTTTTTATCCATCTTTTGATGGTTTTTGTGTTCTATATATGTTTATCACTCTAGATACAGTATAAATTCTAAAGTACATAAAGCATATTTTTAAAAATTATTTCCAGAGTCTCACGGGACACTTTTTGTATAGCTGTACCTCAGCAACTATTTTTGGTTTGTTAATGAGTACTTCCTCCAGCACAAAAGTCAGAAGCTAGATTCCTGAGATGGATTTTCCTTATCACGCTTCTGGGGCTTAACACATAGACTTAAAGAAAAGGATTTATTTTCAAGTTTTCCTTCCAGAATACTGTTATCTCTTAATATTTCTCCTGTGGTGTTTCTTGTAGTGTACTTGAGAAAATCTGTCAGGAGTTAATGAAGCTGGCTAATTGCCAGTATTGCATGAAATCAAGGCAAAACAAATATGAGACTGCAAATGGAATGAAACATCTATACTCTCTACAACTATATCGGGATCCCACGGAATAGTGAGGACGCACTAAATACAGCCAGGCTGAACTCTGGCTAACTAGAGGGAGCTATTTTTCATTTTGAGTAAAAGTCAAAAACAGGCTAAGGTCGTATGTGATTTGTACAGGGTATGGACCATCTAATATATTAGCATATTGCTTTTTACTTCAGCTAATGGACTCAAGGACTTTGGTCTCCTCAGGCAAAGGAATTCTCCAATGTAAAAAAAAAAAAAAAAATCACTAGAGTAAATTTCTTTGTTGAAAATCTGATCAAGATTGGTTTTTCTGCAGTGATTCTGTTGCAAGATTGGGGCAAGTGACAAGGAATGTGTCAGTAAAAACTAAGGAAGGCTCCAGGCTTGACTTCTGTCACAGGGCATAAAGACGGTGGCTGGATTGGACCCACCTGGATTGCAAGAGGAAATGAGGCTGGAACATGGCTGTTTCCTAAACGTGCATCATTAGATACTTCTAGAACCAAAACTGATTCACACCCTCAGCCCTTTTCATCGCATCCCACATGGGAGATGATGTTGCTTTTACGTTATCCCCAGCCTTCACCCATGAACCCCAGGCTACTTCAGCAGGCTTGTTGGCAGGAGGGCTCTGGAGAGGCTGTTTAGTTTTCCTGGGGTCCTGCAGTTGGTCTCTTCCTAAAGAAACAAACGAATAATGAAAGGGAAAAAGCAAACACAGAGGAAGGTTCAGGAGGACACTCTGTGCCCCTTTGTGAAGCACACGTGGGCACTTGGGACATTAGCATTGCCCAAGCCGGTGCAGTACGGACAGCGGCGGCCCTGCCCCACAGCCTCTACCTCTGTGCCCCTCTACCTCGAGGTAGACACTTCGTCCATAGAATCAGTGGAACTAGTGGTTTAGAGACTCCTCGCTTCCTTTTCTACAGATGTGAGCTCACTCTCCAATTCCCATGGAAACCGCAGGGCAGAAGTAAAAATCAAGTGATTGACAAGGATTTGGAGGACCCAACCCGTGCAGGACACTTGAGAGAAGAGCTGGGCTAAAGACCCTCTCCAGTGCGCTGTTTTGTTTAATCCTCCAGCTCTGTGAAGTGGGGATTTCTTCCTCCTCCTCTTTGAAGCATGAGGAGGACAAGGTTCAGAGTTTTGAACCCAAGAATCTCTCAGTCCAAAGCTTAGGACTTTTCAGCACCATGGAGGCTTCTACATTGATTGTGGGAGTAGGTTTTTCGTAGGCAGTTAATCAGTAGTAGACTTTTGGAGCCTCCTAACGGTTTCAGATACTGTATATATTTGGAACTCTTACTGACTGATCATATCGTCTCTCATAAAAGTTATCCTTTAAAATAGGTGAGAACCTGCCAGTATATAGACCATACGGTGGGAAATGAAATGTTCTTAGAAAGACTGGAACTTTGGTTCAAAGTTTAAATTATGTCTCCAAATCTGTTTTATTTCTTTTCTGATATCACAGCAGTATTTAAGAGCTCAGTTATAGAAAACCTGAATGAAGCCTAATCCTTGCCTTTGTTATGAATGTGCTTGGTGATGTCACGTGACTGAGTTTATTGCTAAGCCTTCATTTCCCTTCTACAAAATGAGGATATTGGGCCACATCAGTTTGCAAACATGTTGTTCCCTTGGTACTCTTAAAATCCGTGACAATTCCAAAGAGTTTGTGTGTTTGTACATTATGTCTATTGATATTTACTCATATTAGGAATTAAAACAAACATTTTGAAAGATAAATTGATTTATAATTCATTTTTAACAAACCCATTGCCTATTTTATAAGTAACATTAAATAACATAAATGTTTTTAGGAAAAACCAATTTTTTTCAAAACCAAAATATTAGAAGAGTGACATTGTTTTGCCTTTTAGAAAAATCTCTTTAATCTGGCTTAAATTAAGACAGTTGCAGACTCTTATTTGCTTCTTACATTCAGTCTGTTCTAAGAAGTTGTTTGGGGCAAAACAAATGAAGAAAATCCAACCTTCCACAGATAAAGAAGGAAGGGTTGAGGGGTAGCCTGGAGTCCTCAGAACACACTCTGAGAACTGTTCAACAGATGATCTTTAAAACCCAACCCAGACTCTAATTCTGCTTCCCCTTGGGGAACCCTCACTCAAGGTCTGGGTCCCTGTTTTCTCAATCAGAAAAGATTCAATAATCCACATTTCAAGCACCAGAGATTCAACACCAAATAGAACCTAGTCCCTACTATGTGACATTGATTGTGCTTGACACTTTTTGTGTGGCTCATCACATTTACAATCATATTTCAAGGCAGATGTTATTATCACTGTTTTATAAATCATGTGGCTGCCTTCATCCAAGAAAGCTCCAGTAACTTACCCAGGATCACATGGCCACTGAGATGGGGCTCTCCCAGGATTTCTTTCAAAGCCTTTTCTGTTTTTGTCATATCATAGGAACTCCCTTTATCTGTAAAATAATGGAGATGGAAGAATATCAAAGGTCCCTTCCAACCCCCTGTGGTTCATGATCATAGAGTTTTTCTTTACCAACATGAGGTTTAAAAAGGGTGAATTGCTTTATAAATTGATCATTCTAATCATTTCCTCTAATATGAGATTAAATCTCTTTATGATTATCACTTAGCTAAAAAAAAAAATATGAGCAGTGACTAGCATTTTCCCTGTCGATAGTAAATGTGGAGAATATCTACAGTATGCAAAATACCGTGGTGGCTGTAGTAAGGAATCCAAAGTGAATGATGCCCTTTCCGTCTGCGAGAATCTCAAAGTGGGGGGTGGTGAATTATTGGACATATAAGACGTGGATGTATGGCTAGCAGAATAACAAGATGGAGAGACAAGGCGGTTGTTCTGGACTACCTTGGTGAAGGAGCAGCACTGTCTAGCCTGAAAGACTGAGATGCATGAGAAGCTTCCCAGGCAGGAAACGAGATGAGTGTGAAATCCAGAGTGGAGCCTGTCAAACCACAGCCCTGGGAAGCTGGGGCTCTGCCTTCCAGAACCGAGAGGGCTCTTCTCCTGCTTTCCTTTCTCCCCTGTTCTGTCCTCCCTGCCCCCTCCTTCCCTCCCTTCCTCCACTACTGACCTTTCTCCCTCTCCCCCTTCTTATCTTTCCCGTTCTCTTTCTCCCTCTATTGCTCTGCGGCCGTTCCCTGTTACTGTCATAGATAAGGACGATACTGCCACATCTTACGTTTATAAATCAGAATGCTACATCCCGTTGTCTTAACTTTCAAATTTAGTGTGCTTTATAGAATTTTCTAGAGGGAAGAGGATTCCAATATGATTTTTTTTTTTTTAAAACTCCAACGTGAACTTTTCTGCTCTCTCACCCCAACTGGAAAACTTTTCCCTCAAACTCCACTGTTCTTGGTCTTGGTCTTGGTCTTAAAAATCATTGAAATGTATGTTCCCCAAAGTACTTGATAGAATGACATTACTCTATTTTCTCTCCTTGATTGATTGTCTTAGTGCATGTGTTCTTTTATAGCAAAATCCCCAAGACTGAGGAATTCGTCAGCAATACAACTGTATTATTTTGACTGAAAAATCCAACATCAGGGTGCCAGCAGGTGAGGGCTGCTCTCTGCTTCCAAGATGAAGCCTGTGGTGGCATCCTCCAGGAGGAAGAACACTGTCCTCACAGACATGGAAAGGCCAAACTTGTCCCCTCAAGCCTAATCCCATGACTCAATCACCTCGTGGAAGCCCCACCTGTTAATGCTATCCCATTGGCAATTCGGTTTTCATACGTGAATTTGCAGAGGACACCTTCCCTCTCCCCACCCCTCTCCTCTCTTGTGAGGTTGCCTAGAGAGCAGGTGCTTTGCTGGGGAAGGGAGTTCTGCCAGCTCAAGAATCACAGGGAATTAATGCTTCTAAGATCTTGACCATAACACTCAATGCTCGTAGGCAATGAACACAGGAACCCAACAAATCATCCGTCTGTCATTCAAGAGAAACGACACGGCCACTGAGTGCTGATTAGCAGAGGGTCACAGAATTTCATAGTCAAGGCTAGGATCAGAACACGTCAGCTCTGTATTTCTCAACTGTCTTGATTGGTGATTTTATACAAGCAAATAAAGAAAACAAATATTCAGGCTATATGTTGAATACGCGTTGTGTTCTTGCCATTCCATGTGCACGTTTGACGGAAATGGCTGTTACCACGGGGGCCGTGGCCTGATGGTGTTAGACTTGCTTCACCCAATAATGAATGATGCAGTTGTTCATCATGTCCTGAACAAAATCTGCTTTGTGACAGATGTTTGGAATCAGTAATAAGAAAGGACACGTGGCTAATCGCTAATAAATTAATTGCGTTGAACATCATCATTTTTCCTCCTTATTCAGAGAGACAAGCTTTTAGAATGATTCAAACCAAGGAAACTCCCTTTCATCCAGATTTTGATACCCCCAAAATTTTTTTTTTAAGTCCAGTTTGATTAATGACTTTATATACTGGAACTTTGTTTTCATTTTGCAAAAGAAGTCTTTCAGGGTGGAAGAAATCTGTGATCCTGTGGAGTGGGCACATTTGCTTTCTCCCTTCCATACCCCACCCCCAGCACAACCCTACACTCAGTCACCTCTGCAAGTGTGAGCCACTCTTTGCCAACACCTTGGAGATACAACTGCGCACAGCCAGGCCTTATCAGAGTAAATATCCTTCCTTATTCTCTGCCAGGTTTGGGTTCTGGAATAATGTGATGTCTCCTCCAGAAAGAACTTGACTCCACAAGTTTCTGACAGATTTTAATTTTGCAGTGGGAGAGAGTGATTTGCCGTCACCCTTTGCCCAAACATCAGTCTAGCAGTGTTTCTAAATCAGCAGTTAACTTTGCTTGCATTCTTAAAATTCAATAGTTATCATCAAGTAGGAATCCAACCTTTTTTAGGGCCTCTTTTTACAAGTAAAGAAACTATGGTCATTTATTGAATTTAGACGGTGTTTTAAGTTTATGCCCAAATGGATGAAGCAGTGATGGCTCACTGAAAATTGTCTTCTCTTTACCCTTCTGAGGTCTGCAAATCATGACATTCCCAGACATTTAGTGTTGAAGACTGCAGTCTAAAAATAAGAGACTTAATAATGAAAACTCTCACTGGAGTGTATTGTTCTTCTGGCTCCTTTCTGTGTGTGTAGTCATCTCTTGTTATCCAGAGGGGATTGGTCCTGGGACCCCCACGGACACCCAAATCTGCAGATATTTTTAAGTCTTTTGTATAAAATGCTGCAGAATCTACATGTATGTCTGCGTGTCCTACCTTGTACCTTAAATCATCCCTAGATTACGTATAGTACCTAAAACAATGTAAATGTCACGTAAGTAGCTGTTTTACTGTATTGTTTCAGGAATAATGACAAGAAAAAAAGTCACTTCAGATGTAATTTAATTCTGCTTTATCTCCATTGAACAGTCTGTTTCTCAGAAACTTTTTGGGAACTTCACAAATGCTGTATCTAATTTCGGGGCCAGTTGGTAATCTTATCCTCTGTAAATACCAGTATTATCTTGCTTAATTTTTGCCATCATATGCAAATTTTCATGTTTTCAGTTCATTGTCTTCTTATCTTTGCTTTTTCCTCTTTCACATTCATTCGTGAAATACTTTTAGAGCAAAAATTGACACTTAGTGCTTGTCTGTCCTATACTTTTGGACGTTTAACATAGTTAGACATAGATCCTGCCTTTAGGAAGCTTGGTGCTAGCAGTCAGAATGATGGAATTAAACTGAGCCATTTTTTTTCCCGGTCTCAAA
This sequence comes from Spermophilus citellus, assembly GCF_964194105.1. Taxonomy (NCBI): domain Eukaryota; kingdom Metazoa; phylum Chordata; class Mammalia; order Rodentia; family Sciuridae; genus Spermophilus; species Spermophilus citellus. Next base: position 132,266,285 of record NC_138189.1, read on the forward strand.
ACACATAGAAGTTTTGCTCTGAGAATAAAAGTCTTAGGTACATAGACCAGATTAAAAAAAAAAAAAAAGTGCAAGAACAGGGAGTTCATAGCCAGCATGGTTTAACACACAACTGAGGCTGTAGTTCGCCTGCACACTGTAATATGCAGATATGTGCTTTCCTGTTGGGCATTACAACACAAACAGGAAATCAGAGCAAGGGCTTACATTCTGCAAGTTTGGGACCTCAAACTGGGCCTCTTGCATGAACTCGGGGCTCTGCAGAGATTTCAGTGTCTACTAACAAGGACAGTAAAACTCAACCCACCAGTCAGCCCAGGGACATGGCAGGAAGCTGAAAGAAATAAGAAACAAGCCTGTACCACATCAAGTATGAAGTCTAAATTTAAACTACAGGAGTCTTACAAAAGCCTTTCAGCTGATAAATTAGCATCAAGACTGGGCCAGAACAAGTGAAATGCTCGTCTCCTCCACAAGCCCCATTACCCATGGGGTTCACCCAGGAGACAGTATATGCCCAAAGAATGCACCTTAGACATGCATATTTGCATTCCCAAAACATGAATTAAAAAATCTGAAAGGCCCTATAAAATAAAACATGTTTAAAATATCTAGAGATGTGAAGGACATATAATAACCATAAGAAAGAAGACTCCTGTGGAAAATAACAAAAAAGAAAAAGAAAAAAAAAAACTCGAGAAAGAACTAAATAGAGCATTACCAAGCTTGTTGACATGAACAACATTGCCATTCATTAAAATAGACATTAAACTGTGGATTAGATGTAAAGAAAAAAGGTTTGATTGGAAAATCACCTAGAAGCAGAACAGAGATCTAAGTAGACAGGAAAGATGAAAGGGAGGTCCATGTGGCAGACAGAGCGAGAAGGTCCAGCACAACGGTAGTAAGAGGATGTCAGAAAGGAAGGGTGACAAGAATGGGATAAGGGTGACGTTTGAAGAAGCAATAGCGAGGATATTTCAGAACAGAAAGGAAGAAAAAAATCTAATAAAAAATTAGTCTGCATCTAAGTACATCATTACAAAACTGTAGGCATCAGATAAATAAAGGGGTTGGGGCTACCAAGGAGAAAATTCAGGTGACCTATGGGAGATGGATTAACTGGAAATTCCCAAAACCACAGTTAAGGCCCAGATGTAGCAGAATACTCTCTTCTTCAAAGTACTGAGGAAGATTACCTGTCGAGCTTTTAAAATTGTCTTGTAAGAATCAAGGTGAAATAAAAAGGTCTTCAGATAAATTAAGACTTAAAAACTTAAACTTCATTCAGCAACTAGCTACTGCTAAAAGAATTACTAAATTGTATTCCTTAATGAGTCAGAAATTGAACCCAGAAGTAAGGAATAAAGCATAAGAAGTGACACAGGTCAAAAATTGTACAACCAGCCTAAATGCCCTTCAATAGATGAGTGGATAGAAAAAAAATGTGGCATATATATTCAATGGAATATTACTCAGCAATAAAAGAGAATAAATCATGGCATTTGCAGGTAAATGGATGCAGTTAGAGAAGATAATGCTAAGTGAAGTTAGCCAATCCCAAAAAAAAAAAACAAATGCTGAATGTTTTCTTTGATATAAGGAGGATGATTCATAGTGGGATAGGGAGTGGGAGCCTGGGAGGAATAAATGAACTCTATAGGGCAGAGGAGAGGGAGGGAAAGGGAGAGGGCATGGGGTAATTAATGATGGTTAAATGTGATGCTCATTATTATCCAAAGTACATGTATGAGGACGTGAATTGGTGTGAGTATACTATGTATACAACCAGAGATATGAAAAATTGAGCTCTATACATATACCAAGAATGTAATGCATATATAAACAAAAAATATATTAAAAAAAAGATTAAAAAGAAAGAAACACTTTGATAAGTGTCAGTAAACAGGGCGTGTCCAGGTGGGAGAGGGACAAGCCAGTTTCAGTGGTGGTTTGAAAACCAGTTGAACTGTAAGTGCTTGGAGAAGAGTCCTGTGGAAGAAGGGAAGCAGTTGAGCAGGAATGAAGCATTCTCAATGGTTTCTGATGGGAAAGCTAATGACTAGCTTTAGATTTTTAAGTAAGCAAGTTCTCAATTTAGGAATAACTATTTCGGGGTGTGAAATTAGAATATATACCTTCCAAATCTAGTAGAGGGGTAAGGAGGGTGGGTTCAAAACCTAGATCAATCCCAATAAAAGTAGAAAAAGAAAAGCAAAGAGGAATGGGGAGAATGTTAAAATGGCAGGAAACACCATAACAATAATCATGATCAACGAAAACATGTTAAACTGGGCTATTAAAAGTGAGAGACTCTAAAAATATTTTTTAAAAAAGCAAAAGACTCAGATTTTTTTTAATTCATCTTTTTACTATTTAGAAGACACACATGGGAAGTTAAAAACTAAGGGATTAAAAAATGATGTAGGAGATATTAGGCAAGTTTTAGAGAAAGAACGGAGAGATGGAGGAAGACATTAAGATCAGACAAAAAAAAATATTTTTTTAGTAGTTGATAGACCTTTATTTTATTTATTTACATGTGGTTCTGAGGATCAAAGCCAATGCCTCACTCACACCAGGCTAGTACACTACGGCTGAGCCACAACCACAGCCCCCAGACAAAATTTTTAAGGAAAAAAAATATTAAGACTAAAACCAGGAGCTAGGCATGGTAGCCCACACCTGAGGTCCCAGCTCTTTGGGAGGTTGGGGCAGGAGTGTGGATTGAGCCCAGAGATTCTGGACCAGCCTGGGCTACTTAGGGAGACTCAAAAAAAAAAAATTAAAAAATAAAAAACAAAGATGGTGTTACCTAGATAGAAGCGGGAATAAAACGTAAATGAGTACAGATGTGAAGAAACATCACCAAAGAAGAAACCTAAATGGTCAGTAAACATTTGAAATGGTGATAATGGAAATGGAAATCAAAGCAACCATGGGTTATCTTTCAACCCCTTCCCCCCGTCAGACGCATTGGAGGATGGCAAGCATTGTGGGAAGGGAATAAAGGACCCCCCCCCTCCCCCGGGGCCTTGCTAGTGGAAATGGGAGCAGCAGATGTGCACAGAACACAACCCATCTTTGTTTTCTGGCTCTGTCCTATGTATACACATAAGGGTATTCCTTGGATGTCACTTGTAACAGCCACAAGGAGGAAGGGGCTCGAGTGTCCCTCTATAGTGGAATCAATATGTAAGCTGTGGTACATTCAAACAAAGCTTAAGGCAGCGAAAATGAATTAAGGGTTACCTGGATCAAATAGACACACCTCAAAATTACACATTCAATAAAAATAAGTCACAGAAGGATGTGTGTGTCTAACTTCACATTTCTATAAAACACTGTATTGTAAGCTGCTTTTATGGACATATGCATGTGTAGTGAAATGTGCATATCTGAGAAGAGATGATATTTTCCCCCAACTGGTTGGTTCCCTTCTTGAATGAGAAAAGGATGGGCAAGATCAGGGAGGAAGACCAAGTGGGCTGAGCTCAACTCGGCCATGTTGAATTTTTAAAAACTCTGAAGCAAATATGGCAACAATATTAGCATTTGTTAACATGGTTAATTCTGAGTGGTAGATCTATGGGCTTCTGCAGGTGTGTGGGGGTGGGGATATAGTCTTAATTTAAAAACAGTTTCTAAACCAGGCATGGTGGCTGCGCCTATAATCCCAGCGTTTGGGGAGACTGAGATAGAGCATTGTAAGTCCAAAGCCAGCCTCAGAAACAGCGAGGCACTAAGCAACTCAGTGAGACCCTGTCTCTAAATAAAATACAAATTAGGGCTGGGGATGTAGCTCAGTGGTCCAATACCCCTGATACTGGGGGGGGGGGGAACACAGTTTCTTCTGGCTTTAGAGGAAAGAAATATGATAATAATCCAAAGCGAAATGTGTTGTGCTCCATTATGGGTTTCTTCTAAGTGGCATTCAGAGTTGAGCTGCAAGAGATTCCTGCCACTCTAGGGGAGCCCAGGACGCAAACGGAAAGAGCTACCGCAGTGCTGCTTCCCTGCAGACAGGGCCAGCTCTCCTCGGGCATCCTGCTCAGGCACCAGCCGCCCTGGCCTTCATTTTTTGCATTTCTTTGACCTGCCAAGTCCTCTTCGATGGTTCCTGAGGAGTCTCCTTTTCATTTTCACAATCTTTTCCTCGTGAACTAGTAATTAGCCCAGGACCTTCCAGCAGGTTTTTACTCTGAAGGAAAACATCTAAAAGACAAAGTGATGCTTTACTTACTTCTCAAGGAAAGAGAAGGATGGTTTCTGTGGTCATGTGGTGGGTGTTTTATGAAAACATTCTGATGGTGGGGGGAGGGGACCAGTGGACTGCGTTTGTATACATGGTGCCAAACTCCACGTAGCACTTTCTCTATCACAGTGACTCTTCCTGGGGCTCTCACCTTTTTATATTCTGTTTGATTTCTCCTGTCAAACATGCTACTACAAATAGTTAATGAACATATCCATGACCCCAGTAAGGAAGTCATCCCCATCCTCAGTTCGTAGTCTCTAGCCCGGTTCTGTACACGAGTGCTGTGGACTCACAGTGAGTGCTTTGTACCTGGGGCCAAAAAGGAACCCGAGTCTAAGGTCCTCGCTCCCCATCACAGCAGCTTCTCTGCTTTCTGGATGATCTATGTCACTGTAACACAAACCATCATCAGTTAGCGTTATTCTGAACATAAAGTGAAATCCTGGCACACTCTGGATCCTGTTGTCTTCCGTGCTTTTCACATCCTCACCAGGTGCTAGGAAGTGGAACAGCAGCATCGGTCTAGACGCCGTTTCCCAGTTCCTCTGAAAAGCATCTATGTGTCTTTAAAGTACACATCAGCGCCATGCTGAAGCCAAAAGGAAATTCTGACTCGGGTCTCTTAGTAAGCTGCTTCAGGCCACCAGTCTGGGTCTCCTAATGCACCTTGTGTCCTCAGACATTTGCTGCTTTTTCTTTGCAGAGAGAAGATGCATCAGTCTGCCATGTATGAACTGTGCCAGGGGATGCACCAGATCAGCCTTCAGTTCGTGCGCCTGCAGCTTACCTTTGAAGAATACACCATAATGAAAGTTTTGCTGCTACTAAGCACAGGTATAGCGATGTCCACCCTGGCACTTTTTCTACATTGTCAGATCATCTTCCCTGTAGCCGAGTAGTCCACTTAAAGTATTCATATAGTTGGAACCAATACTGATGATAATGTTGAAGAGATGTGTAGAGGGCTTTGGCCTTTGATGAACTAAGTTACTGTTGGGTATGAACCTGTGTACATATGAAAAAACATACCACTATTTCATTCACTCAGCCACTAAATATTTATTAAGTGTCCATTGTGTATGTGGTAGGATTGGGCGATTTGGGAAACACAGGAATGAATAACACAACTGTCTGTCTCTACCCTCAGGTAGCTTACCTGTAAGATGCATCTAAAGATAACTCTAACACACTGTGGCAAATGGTGATGTCCTGTGGTAGAGAAAAGGGGCAGGGAAGCTCTGGGTTGCAGGGAGACAGGACACTAAGAAAAGGAAAGAGCCTATTAAACTTTGGTGAAAGTTATGGATCTTGGAGGACTTTGCAAGGTTTCTAGATTGGGTATGAACCACATGATATTGCTGTCGGGACAGTGGGAGTGTGGACATGTGGGGACAGGAACTATATGAGCAATAGCACTAGTTTCAGGGGAGGAGGGTTTTCCTGCCTCTTAATTTTTAAATTTTTATTTTACATACATATGTATTTGTTTAATTTTTCAAGTTACATCAGATTATGTTGGGGTGGGGGGTACTGGGAATAAGGTTGAGAAAGGGATTGGACCAGATCATCTGGTGCCTGGTTGAGGAAATCCAAACTGCATCAGGCAAAAGTAATGCAATACCGAAGGCTCTTGAGCAGCAGGGCAGCAGGATCAAAAGCTGTATTCAGGGCTTCATGAAGACGTAGCTAGTGATAGAATGGATTAAAGGGGAAGAGGAGAGGCAAAGACAGGCAGAGAACTTAGCCTGACTGGAAGTCAGGGGACCTGCTGGGAGGCTGTGGCCACCTACGCCTGGCTTGATTGGTCATATGATGGACAAGAACAAGTGCATTCAGGAAACAGGGCAGAGTTGGCCTTAGCAGCTGACGAGAAGGGGGAGTGAAAGTGGTGTTGGTCAGAAGTAACACACAGGTTTAGTCACAGCAAAATGACCACCGTGACAGTAAAGCCACTTGTAGAAATACATGTTAGGACTTGGAGAAGATTTTGTAGAATGTAAAACAAGTTCTATTTTTTGATGGGTTAATTTATTGATGCCAATTCTGTATCCTAATAGAGATGGCCGGAAGATGGGGACTGGAACATAGAAGACAAATTTGAAATATAAATTATGCTCATAAAAAATCATAGTTGAAACTCAGAAGTTTCATGGGGTTGACCATGGCATAAAGAAAAGGAAAGAACCTATTAAGCTTTGGTAGAAGTTATGGCAGCATCTGAAGGGACAGAGACAGACTGTCACAGAGGTCGGCTACTGGGATGATACAGAACTGGACGCCAGAGCCAGCCGAGCATTCCCAGAAGGGGTATGACTAATGGTGTGGCTTGCACAGAGAAAACTGAGAACGTCTAGAGAGGCTACGGGAGTTGACCATCAGGCCTCAGACAGGTGCCAGGTGGCCAGCGGCTTGCAGATTGACAGGAAGCTTTTTTAGGCTTCTGGAACCAAGTAGAAGAAGAGAAAGTCAATAGCATGAGGTGGCAGGGCAGATGGGGGACAGGATTAGCCTTGGCGAGGACATTGGGCACTTATTCCTCAGACAATGACACAAGGCCTTTTCAAACAGAGGGGAAAGAATTTGAGGAAGTTCACATGAGACCAGGGCGAGGCCCGGGGGACAGTATGGAGAAGAAGGCTTTGAGCCAAGTGCTGTTGCCTCTGAGGTAACAGAAATGTCCTGGGTGTCAAGAACCAGCAAGGGCGCCGCTGTGAGTGTCATGGCCTTCAGAGGAGATGGCATCAAGCGTGAAGCAGAAGAGACTGTCCAGTTCATGCCTAGCCCTCGCTGGGGCCTGGGCGCCAGGGACTTGGAGAGGGACAGTCATCTGCAGAGTCCTCTGGAAGAAATAGGCCCAGGCAGCCTGATGGAATGGGTCAGAGGGTGTGTTATTTCCAGCAGAGAAAGACGAGGTCCGTGGGAGAGGGAGCCAGGCCAGGGCGTGGTGAGGGGTGCAGGGGCGACTGGGTAACAAGCAGGCCTCTCTGCGTCCAGCACCTGACTCTGTCCAGGGGGTTTCCACGTGGTCTCAATGCAGTGCTTGCAGTAGCTCTGGGACATTGACGGCCCTGAAGTAAGATAGACAGGGGCGGAAATGTAGAAAGGAGACACAAAGGAAGGACAAGGAAATACAAATTTAATCCAGAAGTTCTAGAGACTTTCCCAGGCCAGTCTCTCTCCCAGGCCCCTCACTCCAACATTTCTTGGGAAATCTGTAAATCCACCTGTTCACTGTCCGTCAGCCCACCAATAAAGAGATAAAGGCAAGAGAGATGATGATGTTTTGAGAAACCTATCATTTAGGGGACCTTGGAACTCATCTACTGATCAGATCATGGAGACCACCACATCAGCCTGATCACTGTAAACCATTTCATGATCATCAGACTGATGGCATCCCCACATATCTTCCCATGCCCACCCCTTCCCAAGTTTCTTTTCAAAGGGACCCTGAAAACACATCTCTCTCTCTCAAGATGGCCCACGTTCTCCCTTGAATGTGTCTTTCTTGCTTTCCTAAATAAATCTCTGTGCCTTTATGACATGTGCTGACATTTTCCCATCACATATGTCATGGACCCCAGCTTCTCCTGAGTTGAGCTTCCCCTCTCTTCCTAGGAACTCCTTGGGACCCTCTTGCAGAGATACCTCTTCTCCCATGACAGCCCCATTCTAAAACTAGAGGCAGCTGAGTGTCCTGTGTGGGTTAGGAGTCAGACCCTGGGTTTGGGGCTTCATATCTGGTGGTGTTGTCCCTCCCCTCCCAGGAGCCAGGAGCTCAGGCTGATTGATTGATGGCTGAGGTGCAGGACGGCGGTGGTGAGGGAAGAGCATGGATCAGAAGGAATCAGAGTGCCACAGCAGAGGGGCAAACCCATGGCCATGGCAGGGAGGGAGCCAGCAGTTCACAGCTGTGTTTTGTTTGGCCAACACAGGTTTTTGGGGTTGCTTTTGGCCTTTTGTTTTGTTTTCGTTGAATGTGATGGCCCTGGGCAGGGCATGTTTTCTCCAGTTAGCCGCAGGCCCCACCATTCCTCATTAATTGCACCCAGCCCAGTCTCCTGCAGCCTTGGCCTGTGCAACCCCCTGTCTGCAGGGTCAACGGAGCAGAATCAGGCTTTCTGTCACCATGCCACTCTCCATCAGGATTTCCCCATTCCTAATTGATCCTTTCTGGAGCACACTTGGGAAAAATAATCTTTAAATTCAGTGAAAATCATTTCACTCCAATTGCCAAGCTATCTTTATTAGTCATTCCTGATAAAGGGGAATATATATATATATATATTTGTATGTATGTATAGATACATAACACATACCTATACAAACCCACACATATATACATACACACATATGTGTATGATAGAATTTAAGTGAAGTAGTATTTTCTGAAAATGCCCGTGCTACTAATTCTTTGTAAAATTTGACTACTCAGTCTTAATTGGTTTCTTATCCTTTTACGTCCATTTAGTTTTGTAGCCTCTAATAGATTCTGATATCATTTTGAGGCTACCTGAATTAATTTCAGAGCTCCCAAGTAGCTCAGTACTTTCAAATCTGACTTTGTTTTAGATGCAGTAAAAGCAAAATGAAAAGGCAGGAAACATAAGAAGTTCATGAATCACACAGAACTGCTGGCTTTAGTAAGCTCATTTTGCCAGTCTGTGACAGAAGGCACCAACATCATTCTAACTGAGGAATGTTAAGTTGCACACCTCAAGTCCAGCATATCAAGGAAGGGTTTTCTATTATTATTATTTTTTGGAAATGACATCAAAAGAATCTCAAACTCTTTATTCTTGCAAAGGAAAGCCGACCAACTTGTCCCTCAGTTGTCTCTGCTCTTCTCCAGCCCATAGGTTCTGGAGATTTTCCAGCAGCCCCGCTGCATTTAATAAGCAAATTCAGAAACTCTGGGCAGACCTCCAAAATATGAGGTTTTGCTTAAGTTCCCTTTATTTGTTGGTTTGTTTCAACTTCTAAAAAATCTGGCTGGGAAATTGGTACAATATATTTCAGTTACAGCAGTGAAATGTAAGTAATAATATTTGAAGAGATATAATTTTGAGACTTTCTGATAACACAGCTATCAGAAATATAGTTAATCTTAGCTGACATATTAAAGAATGTTAAAATAGAGTAGGGAAATTTATTTATTTTAATGGTAGATAATTTTTAGTGTATAGGGTTTCATCCATATAAAGATCCATATTAAAAAATCAAAGGCTTTCTTTATATGATTTTATAACTTGAAAATGTTAATCTGCATGGACAGCAAAGGCTGTTATTTGCAAAGTTTCCATTACTTTTAGAAAGTTTTTAGTTAAAATTTTGGCAGAAAGTGGATCTATAGCTTTACCATTAACTTCCTGGTTGTTACCCTACTGCTTCATGGTTGTTTTATTATACTTCTAAAATAAGATTTTAATTTCAAGAAAGGAAAACCTATGTGTTACATAACGGGTGGCATTAACTCTTTATGTGAAAGTCTGATTTTTAAAACCACAGCTAATACTTCAGCAGCCTTAGGAATTTGTATCATTGCTATTAGGGGGTGATTTTCTCCCCCTACAAAAATAGATTTAAATAAACTTCAAATCAAAAGCCTCAACAATTAAACTCAAGGAGATTATTAACATAATAGCAGAAGTTAATTTGCAAGATAATTCATATCTTTATTTAGGAGAGCAGGGTTTATTTGGAAACAGTATGCCTGGCTTCCAGGGTCGAATGTAATATTCAGAAACTGTCCTTTGCTGTTCTAAAGTGCTGATGACCAGAGGAAATTATTTATTCTAGTTATGAAAAATTAGCAAATATGTAATTAGGAAGTGAAAGTAAAAGCAGTTCCAAAACTTAGGGTATTAATATCACAAGATGAATTTTCATGAGGTCTTCATCTCCTAAAAATCCTCTAGGTGATCTTATTTTTCAGAGTTAAAGCATAAACATGACCATCTGTTGGCCATCGTGAAAAGCAAACATGTAAGCAGGTTGTCAGAGGAGACACCTTTAACTAAAACTCTGCCTGACATCTCCTCCTCTTCCCTTATACCCTTTCTCCATAAAGTACCTTGATCTGGGCCCTGGAAAGAATAGGACATGGGGCACTTGACATGCGTGAAGTCCTGTATCCCTAAGTCTTGTTTTGGGAAAGGGGAAAGAGAGTGCTGGAAATTGAACCCAGGGCCTTGCGAGAACCAGGTACTACCACTGAGCCCCATTCCTGGCCCCCATATAATCCTTCTAAGTGAACTTCATTTTGTTTCAATATAAAACCTAGCCGCTATGTAAAAGAAAAGAAGAAATCATAATCCTTAATTTTCTACCTCACCAAAGACAAAAGTGATCAAGGTGTTAGTCTCTAAAAGTTTCAAATCTTGTTTTGAGTGTAGAGCCCTTATTGATGTCGCCTCACAAACCAGGACACAGACCCAGTGCAAGGTCACATGACAGAGCCTCCGTGGTCAGGTGGTCCTGGAGCAAAGAATGCAGAAAGTGCCTGTTGTAGGCAGCATCCTTCCCTTGGTAGAAGGCCAGTTTCTGAGAATATCTGATATTTGAACTTGAATATAAAGATGTTGCTTTCTAATGCCAGCCAGATTATGTGGGCTTTGGTTCTTCCAGTTGTGAAAAATAAAAATATGTTTTCAAGTTAAAATTCATAGAGCACTTGATGACCAGCCATGTAGTGTTATGGTTAAGAAACAGGCATTGAAAACAGACCTCAGTCTACAGTATCCCTACTCCACCATTTATTTATTATGCATTTGGGCACATGGATCAACCTCTGGTCCAGTTTTCTCATCCATAAAATGAAAATAATATAATGGTTGTATCCTAATGTCGGTGTCAGAATTAAGTGAGCAAAGTAATAATGCATACCTGGTACATAAAAATTTTTCTTCTTTTGTGTAGGTATATGTGGAAGTGTTTACTGGTAGGTAACTACCATATTTATTCATTAATTTCAAATAATTGGGATTTTGTATCCAACCTTGTAATCAGTATGTGAGCTTAAAATATTCAAGGCCATTTATCAGCTAAGATGCTCAAGCTGTTTTCATCCTGGCAATTTGTATGTCTGTATTCCTTAACACAGTTCCAAAGGACGGCCTCAAAAGCCAGGCTGCATTTGAAGAAATGAGGGCAAATTACATCAAAGAACTGAGGAAGATGGTAACTAAGTGTCCCAACAACTCTGGGCAAAGCTGGCAGAGGTTCTACCAACTGACCAAACTTCTAGACTCCATGCATGACGTAAGTACAGCCCTCGGTTTCTCTTCAGTGAAGGAGCAACACACACACACACACACACACACACACACACACACACGGTACAAATCTGGACAGCTGAGTGTTCAGGGCTTTGAGATGAATGAGGGTAAAGTGTTCAGAGAGAGGCAGCAAGAGTTAAAATCTGGTTAAGGAAATTTTTCTTTGCATAATCTTTGGAAGAAGCCCCATTTATAACAAAGGGTATGGCTCTGTGCCCTGGACCAGGGAAGGTCCTCAGATCTGCTACAGGTGTCAGATTGAGTTTCACATTTTTTGCTTGCAATTTAGGAAATGTTTGGTTAACAAAAATGTTTGCCTTAACGTTGCATAAATAGTGTCCATCTTCTTCTATAACTGTTAATCTAATAACCCAATCTTCCAAAAACATTATTAGTGGTACGGGGCCAGTGTGGATCCTCTCAATCTTTGCCAAATTTTGAATCCTATATTCATTATTCTTCCTTGCCCTATATAAATACAGAAAATAGATGATGAGGTCGTTTCGGATTTAATCAATTAAAGATGTAGTTGGGGTGTGTGTTAGCACTTTCTATAGAATATTGGTTTGGGTAACTTGCTTTGTGTGGCGTTGAAAAATATGCTTTTGTTTCACTTTACAAGCAGCTTTTCTAACTCTTGCTTAAAGAACGTTGGTGTGCAGTCATGCTAAAATAGTTCTGCATATTTGTAAAATTTCCGTACTTTCTTTTAGAAAAATTATTGTCCACATTCGGCCTATATGATTTGAAAAGAAATTTTTTCAAATATTTTCTATGAAGGAAAACTTGGTGACCAAAACTCTTCTAGCGCTTCTATAGAAACAGTGGTTTGTTCTTTAGAGGTGAGTTTGTGTCAGTAGAATGTCACCTCTCTGTGATGCTAAAGGCATAGAGTTAATTGGAAAGGAATGTCACTTCCGGGTGTTTTACCCTGAGACTCTTGCATATCATGTATGTTGTTTGCCTGCTCTGAATTTCTCATAAGGCGAGTTGTCTCCAGGATGAATTCAGTGATCAGTACCTTTTACTACTAAAAAGGGCTTTAGAGAGTGTAGTTTAGTACAGAAAATCTTGGAAATCAGAGATGATGGTAGGTGAGGCTTTGGGGAGTGCAGCCAACGACGTTCTCCATGACTCACACCCAAGGCACAGGAAACCGTGGCCACGTCTTCTCACGCATTCGGTGTTGAACAGAGCTACACATCACAGCCGATGCATTGTCTTTCATTGTGATTTTTCAAGGTGTTCCTTAGGAGAGATTCAAATGGGGCTCTGTGGGTCTTTCTTTACGCATTCTCTTATTTGGCTGGCACGAGTGCAATATCCACACTAGCATATAACCATCCTCGCCACACACGATGGTAAAACAATTTGCAAGTATGAGGCCTACAACAGAAGCTAAAACTCGTTTCTTCTACCCCTTTCTGAATCAGTGTGCCTTGAGCAGGATGGCACAGTGCGGCAGTGAGAGGCCACCCACTGTGGTCCATGCAAGACCTCTTCTGCTACTTGGTTTTCAGCACCAGCGCAATGCTTGATGCAAGTTAGGAACCCAGTGAAGAGTTGTCAAATGGCTGTGTCAAGATGTTGATTTACTGTAAAACTTCCCAAGGCAAATTAGTATCTTTTTGGTTTATAAAAATAGAAGTATAGTTGATATACAAGAACCTGAACAAATTTAAAGCACACCACTTGGTAAGATTGGACATATGTATAGAACCATGAAATGGTCACCACTATCCAGATAGTGAGCATATCCATCACCCCAAAAGTTTCCTCCTTCCTTGGTTAGGCCCTCCTCATGCCTCCTGCTCCCAATTCCTTCCTACATTGCTTTCTAATATAGATTAGTTTCCTAGCGTTTCATATAAATGGTATCATGGAAGGGCCTTTTATCTTTTCCTGCTCGTCTTTCGCTGGGCATAATTCATCCATGCAACTGTAAACCTCAGTAGTCCGGCGGAGTTCTGGTTTGGGATTTTTGTTGGTGGTGTTTTTGCTAAGTGTCATCCTGTTGTGTGTTTATCCTACAATTCTTTTTTTAACTACATGGACATAATACCTTTATTTCATTTATTTATTTATTTTTATGTGGTGCGGCGGATGGAACCCAGGGCCTCACACGTGCTGGGCAAGCGCTCCACCACTGAGCCACGACCCCAGCCTCAATTCATTTGTTCAGTCACCTGTGGATGGACATCTTAGTTGTTTCTAGCTTGAGACCTTCACAGATAAATCTGTGATGAACATTTATGTACAAGTCTTTGCCCAGACACAGACTCTCCTTTTTCTTAGGGGAACATCAAATAGTGGAATGCCTGGTTAGTATCGTGGGTATATATCCATTTTTAAAGAAAAGGCCGGGATGTTTTCCAAAGAGTGGGTGACAGCTCACACCCTGGCTACACTTAGTGTGGCGAGTCCTTTAGGTGTGGCCACTCCAGCAGAGTGCGGGGCTGTCTCCCGTGGCTTTTACTTTGCATTTCCCTAGTGATTGATGATGCTGTCTTTTCATATTCTCATTTACCATCTTTATGTCTTCTTTAGTGAGGTGTCTGTTCCACTCTTTGGCTTATTAAAAAAAAATGACCTGAATCGACCTGAAGACCTCCACATCTCTCAGAATTTCCACTACCTCCTGTTTGTGCCACAGGCTGGGGACCAAGCCTTTACCAGAGGGACCTGTGACAGTTGGTGTTTAAAATCAAGAAGACCCAACTATAGCAACAAAGTGCATTTGATCGTTGCTCACTTTTATGGGTTGTGTTTCGGTGCTGTATCTCATGAGTCCTGATGTAAGCCGTTGTCACAGAGCTTTCCTCCCGTGTGTTCCTCTAGCATCTTTGTCACTGATACCTAGTGTCTTAGAAACCATTCTGCCATGTTCCTCTCTGTTTTACCTGAGCATTCCACTTTGATTGGGAGGAGATCAGACATTTTGAAATTATTTGAATTCTTCACTTTTATTTTAAACTAGTAAAAAAAAAAATGTTTGATCTTAATGTAGCCTAACAGAAGCCTCTTGCATACTCTCTATTTCTATTCCAGAGAGAGCCCTGAAAAACGCATGGTGAGCCCAGAGGGGCCTTTCTAGTGTTCACACTTACTCAGTCTCGAGACTGCCTGCAGCTTTCTCATTAGGGTCAATTGGTGAATCAACGTTTGCGCCATCTTCTTCAGAGAAGCCAAGGGCTACACCACTCACTGGCTGTGATCTTAGAGCCTAGATCTGGCCACCTAATGGGAAAGAGAGCATTTGTTTCTAAGAGTCACATAAATAAGAGCCATCCGAATGCAGATCACAGTTCTGCTTAAAGAGCGTGTGTGCCGTGGGCATGGTGGTGCACACCTGCAGTTCCTTCAGCTCAGGAGGCTGAGGCAGGAAGGTCGTGAGTTCAAAGCCAGCCTCAGCAACTTAGCAGGGCCCTAAGAAACTTAGTGAGACCCTGTCCTAAAATAAAAACTAAAAAGGGCTGGGAAAAAACAAACAAATAACCAAAAAAAAGCAAACAAATAACAACAACAACAACAAAAGACAGAAAAAAAAAAAGAGCTCATGGTGTGCTGGCGCCCAGGACACAGGTGTACAGCTGTCAGGCCCCCGCAGATTTCTTCCACGTGGTGCACATGTGTGTTGGCAGAACAGTGCCAAGGTGGGTGAAAGGAATAGTCTCTGAAAGAACAGTTTGACAGTTCAGTGTTTCAATTGGCCAACAGCTTTAATGATCCATGAGCCCTGGGAACATCAGTCTTCCCCAAGGAAAGCAGCTGTGTTCAACACTCCTAGGAGTGGATGTAATTTTGCTTTGTCAGTGTTTGGGTGTCAGGTGCAAAACGTACAGACTCCTTATCTACTAGACAGAATTGATAATAGTCACTTTTAGCTTTTACTAGGAGTGGCAGTTAATTTCCTTCGGGTGTAAGAAGCACATGTCTAATGAATGTATTACTAACTTCTGTTCATTCTTGGAGATCAAGAACTGTTTATGTTATGGTCAGTGTATAGAAGAGTAACTACTAAAGATGATATTAATAACATCTCTTGAGGCAAACATTGTCCTTTTTCTATTAAACGGCATATGAATGCAGTTTTATTTTGGGATATACACTTGGCAAAAAAGTGCCTTATGCCTAGCAATATAGACAGCGCTACAGAGAATACAAAATAAGCAGATGACGCTGTTTCCCCCGCCCCCATTAGTTTGGATTCCAGAGAGGCAGCTGGAGCACAGGGCAGAGCAGAAGGTTCAGGAGCCCAGATTGGTCACCTGGGTGGTTGGGCCCCTGAGAGCACATGGGCGCTGGTGCATTCATTCCTCTATGGATGAGCCCTGACCCTGTTCTGAAGGTGCAGCTGTGAATGGAATCCTGTCCTTAGGGACCTCACTTGACGGGTAGAGAAGGATGTCCTCCATCCTGTTGACAAACACGTGTGTCTGAACTGTGAGGCCAAGTGGGAGGGGGAGACCTAAGGCAGGGCAGGCAGACAGCGGCCACAAGCCACAGGGCAGCACACTCAGAGCTCAATAGCACACCACGAGCATCGAGCTCTTGGGCATTTGTTCTAGGTCGACCAAACCTTGCATTGAGGGTGTGGCAGCCAGCTGCGCTGGGCAGGGGCTTGGAAGACTTCCTGGGGTGTCAGAGAACTCATTTGTAGGAGAAGACACAGAACTGGGAGAATGGGTTCTCGGGGTTCCTGGGTGCTGGTGGCAGCTGGAACCTCCTAGACTCTCGGGTGTAGTGCCCCCAAGACGGCCTAGTGATGGGGCGGTGCAGTGGTGGCTCATTTGTAGGCTGGGTCTCAAGGATCAGGAAACCAGCATCTAGGAAACACTGGAAACAGTGCACTGCCCCGAGGCCCCCAGACTCTCCACCCCAGCATCGTCTGGCACGCATCCTTTTTGTGAGCTGCAGCATTGCATCTTGAAGTCCGTCCACCTGGCTTCGCATTAAAATGTCCTAGTGTTTAGCAGTTCCCCAAACAAACTCTTAGGCCCTCCTCAGCTGAAGCCAAGCCGGCTTTGGGTTGAAGGCTTTTGTGTGTACTTATGATCATGAACCTTTGGCTGGGCAGGCAGCGGTGTCACTCAGTGCTGCTCTCCGCATGATAGGAGGGAACACTGAGTATTTTCAGACTGCATCACTCTGTCTGTGGCTCCATGGGGGACCCTGGACAGCTGGGTGGTGCTTCTTTAGCCAGGCCCTGGGAGCCAGGGTTTCCCTCCTCCGTGGCAGGTGGTGTGAGGAGCAGAAACCAGAAGTCTAGGGATGTAGTCAACCCCACCGGTGCCTGCTGGGGAGACTTCATTCTTTAGGTGGAAAGGGTGTTAAGTTTCAGTGACATGATAACCAACAAAAGAGAACCCGCTGCGAGCAGTGAGACTATTAGCACATTATATTTTAAGATTCTCGTTGCTCATTTAATTAGCGGGTGCTTTTGCATCCAGGCTGCGGGTACTGGTGATTTCCTCCATGATTCCACCATAGGTGGTTTTGAGAGAAACACACAAACCTATTTTAAGCATTTCTTACCCCATTCCAAGGAATTCGAACCACAAGTTTGGCTCGTTCCACCATTTATTTGGGCAGCCACTCACATCCACGTTGGGTTTGTCTTAGTCCTGCTCATCAGTTTCTCTTCGGGAAAACCTTCTGAGGCCAAAAGAGGAACCCACCTCAGAAGTGTGACCACCACAGACAGAGAACGGCCTGCGGCGCTGTTGTCACCATTTCTCTCGGTAAACATGGGCACGTGACCTCTGGTTTTTTTTGAGACTACAGTTTCTTCAGCTGTAAAATGGGAATAATGCCCATCTCATAGGTCATTTTGAGAAGTGAATGAAATATCTGAGACATCTGGCAGGCAGCAGGCACTGAGCACAGGTTCACCCTCTCTTCCTGTTCCTCAGGTGACAATGGAATGAGATTGATTCTGTGTTTGTGACAAAGTGCCCATGCTGCCAGGACCACACATTCATGCCTGTGTGTGAGACAGATCGAGATTCAATGCCACGTTCTCTCTCACTGAGCTAAGCAACTATTTAATACAATCATTAGCAGCATTCTACCGCCTTCTCCTTGACGAGACCATGACTAAGAAAGATTCTAAATAAAGGAAGAGTTGTTTATTCCAGAGTCAGCTAAGTGAGCACAGCCTTATCATCTCCCAGGGCACCAGGGGAGAGGGGAGGACACAAACTTCTCCAAGCAACCACTCTTCTTGAAATCTCTGCAGGTAAAGATTTCTAATTCAATGCATCATTGACAGGCAAGCTCTAACTCTTTGTGTATTTGGTGAAACCAGTGGAATAATTATTAGCAATGTATACTATCTCTTTTTTTTTGGTTTCCCTAGCAAAGTAAGAGCTGTCATTTTCACATCTAAATTTCTGATTTTAAGGGGACGGTGTAAGTCAACATGCATTGCTCTGGGCCAGTTGTGCCAACAAATGATTATTTTCATTTAAAACACATTTATGTTTGTATCACTCTTTTTAAAAATGCCTCAGATATATTTAAAATTAAAAATTGGAGAAAATGGGAAACCATAGGTCAGAACTTCCTGTTGTTGCAGTGTGATAGATAAACGTGGAGTGGATGCCCCTGGGTGCAGTGAGGACCTCCTGGGCCACCCAAGGATTGATGTATGTTGTATGCTGGGAGCTGGATCTGGAGGCCTAACTGGAAGGTGTCACTCCCCAGAGAGTTTCCTCACAAGTTCATGAGCTATGGGAACCGTCAGTCAGTGGACTTGGTGGGTCTAAGTTCTCCTAGGGTTTGCAGTTGGTTCATTTTTTGGTAGACAACAGAACAGCTGGATGACTGTTCTTCTTTAACCGTGAAATCTTCTAATACCTAGGAAACTACATAAGAAACAATATATATATTTTTTTAGTACCAGTTGGTTCATGCTCCTTTGTCACTGACCTGTTCTAAACAGCCTCTAAGGGAAGAGCTGCCACAGGGCTCTGCTTCTCAGAGTGAAGCCGATGCCTCTGGGACCATGAGTCACTGGCAAGGAAGAGTCATGTACAGTAGCCACAGTCATGCCAGCACTGTACTGGTGGTCAGGATGCAATGACAAAAGGGGCTTGGTCTGTGCCTCACAGAGCATGTAGCCTGATGGGCAGTATAGACAGGAAGCTGGAATTTATTAAAGCCTGGTGTGAAAGGTGCTGACCTGGGCTATCAGGACCACAGTGGAGTATCTGGAAAGGGGAAGAGCTGGGTAGAGAAGGTACATGGCACCTAGTGGGGAAATGACAGCTGGCTCAGACCTAAAGGTCAAGTCAGAGTTTGCCAGACAGAGGGAAGCTACTCCAGACCCAGGGAGTTTACGTCCTAAGGCAGAGGGACGCACAGTGATTTTGAGAAATGGAGAATTTCATTGTATCTCAGAGCCTCGTGGTAGAAATGGAGATGAAGAGGAGAAAAAGGAAGAAAGGGTCAGGAACCAAGACAGGGAAGCTACTGAAGGACTTTAAGCAGATCTATGGAGAATCTAGAGCTATCCTGTACAATGTGATCGCCACTGTTTACTTTCAAATTAATTAAAAATAAGTAAAACTTAAAATGGAGTCACCCAGTCTCACTAACCACATTTCAAATGCTCAGAAGCCACATGTAGCTAGTGGCCACCCTACTGGACACACATAGGGTTGTGCCAGACCCTGCTGGGCTAAAGAATCTGTCAGCAGAGGACAAGAAAAAACAAAATAACCCATTTGGAAGCTGGTAAGCAGGTCAGAGAGGGTAGGCTGAGCAAGGTGGGTGGACAGAGAGAGATTCAGGTGGTGGAATGAATGATTCCTAGATGAATAAAATGTGGAGGTAGAGAGAAGAGGGAGAAGGTACCAAGATGGGCTCCAGGATTCAGAAGAAGACATCTAATGTTATGGTTTTGATACGAAGTGTCCCCAAAGACTCCTATGTTGAAGGCTGGGTCCCAGTGTGGCAACATTCAGTGGTGGGACTTTTGGGAGGTGACTGGATCATAAGGGCTCTGATATCATCCGTGGATCAATCCATTAATGGATTCATAGCTGAGTGGACTTTTGGGAGGTGGTAGAAGCCATAGGAGGTGGGGCCTAGTTGAAGGGATGGTTCCTTGGGACCATGCCTTTGTGGACTGTATCTTGTGCCCAGCTCCCTCCCTCCCCCCTCTCTCTGCTTTCTGGCTGCCATGAGCTGAGCAGCTTCACTCTGTCACCCCTTCCCACTATGACATTCTGCCTCAGCTCAGGCCTAAGGCAGCAAAGCCAGCTGAACATTCACCGAAACCCGACAACCATGAGCCCAGACCAGTGTTTCCTCCTCTGGGTTGTTTTCCCAGGTGTTTGTCACAGTGATGAACAGCTGACCAGTCCTCCTGGGCAGGGTGGAACCTGCACTCGGGAGGGAACACGGGGTGAATAAATTTGTGAGAGGAGGTGATGGGCTTGTTTTGGATTTGAGATGCCTTTAGGACATCTCAGGGAAAACAGGTAAACACAGAGCTCTGCGCTTGAAGATGGGGACGACAACCTGCTGAGGGTGGCACCACAAGGGTGTCTCTGAAACTTGGAGGTGGGCGGGACTACCTGGGCACTAGTGCAGAGTATGAAGATGGTCTGTAGTGGAACCCACAGAAGATACAGTTAGAAGGCCCCCACACAAGAGGTGCCTACAAAGAGTCCAAGAGCCGTGGCTAAAGTGAGGAGGCACAAAGAGGGACCTTGGAGACCAACCAGAAAGAGTGTCCACACTGCACCAGAGAGGGCCTAGTGGAGCGGGGCTGCAGGAAGTTCCGCTATCACAGTCTGAAAAGCTGTTCAGTAGCCATAGCAACGAGGAGAGGGTTGAGGGCCATGAAGAACAGCAGATTGGGTTGAGTTGTGTTCAAGCACATGAGGTTTCCAGTACCTGTCCTATTTGTTTTTGCCACAAAACAAATAGGACAGTAGTTACTTTAAAAAGAATGTTAAAATTGTTATCCTACAAAGCTTCTTAGTAGAACTGCATGAAAAAAGAAAAAAGAAAAAGAACAATGAGTCTTTCTGATACATGATGGGACATAGGTAAATGAGCATTCTGAACATGTTGAGAGAACATGGAAAGATTTTGACTTTGATGTTGAAGTAAGAAAAAAAATTACAACAGCTTAGCAGAACTTACCTGCAGATTACCCTCCCACCATATATCCACAGGCCCCATGAGAGTAAATTTGAACTAGTGGAAGCTCTGTCGTGTACCGTGGGTTTATCTATGTGTATCTATGAGCATGTAAGTGCATCAGACACAGCGTGGCATCAAAAGCAGCCTTGAGACTGCAGAGCTGACACTGGATTCCAAGTCATAACTTCATTTAGTGAGCCCAGGCCTGCGCCTTTCCTCCTCTGTGACGTTCACAGCGCACCCCGGTGATAATGACAGCTGATTTCCACTTACAGTCATAGACTTTATCTCTTTTGGTCTTTCCTGCTTGGTGATAGTTTTCTATAATTGACAATATGAAATATGGGTCCTTTCCTTACCTCTCTGGTTAAAGGTTAATTTAAAACATATAAATATTTTCAGGGGCTAATTTTTTGAATGACATTGCTTGCCAAGGTCCACAGTCAAGTAACATTCCAAGATGCAGCTGTACTAGATTTTAGAGAAACCAGGGGATTCAATCCTTCAATACAGGACATCTATCCTTCTTTATTATTGTATTTTTAAAATATCCATCTTGAGTAACCAATCTCGAAAATTCTTCATCATGCAAAACTAAAGCACTATGTCCATTAAACACAAACTATTCTGTACCCACCCACCCCACCTCTGGCACCTACTCTTCTGTCTTCCACTTCTGCTGCTCTAGGTACCTCATATAAATGGAATCTTTTTTGTATATCTGGCTTATTTAATCTAGTATCATACAGATTCACCCATGTTGCAGCATGTGTAAAAACGGAACACTACTCCTTTGCACATGTATGCTTCCTCTTGGCTCTTGTGAATAATGCTGCATGAACACGGGATATAAAATTTGTCCTTGAGACATTGCTTTCAGTTCTTATGGGTATATTCTCAGAAAAGGGATTGCTAGATCATATGATAGTTGGATGCTTAATATTTTGAGGAATGACCAAACTGTTTACCACAGTACCTGCACTGTTTCATGTTGTTGCCATGTGTGTGGACTCCAATTCTTGACACCCTCGCAGATATTTATTATTTTCTGTTTTTTTACTTATTTTGTTTTCTGATGGTAACCATCTATGGTAAGGTGAAATCGCATAGTTTTCAATTTAATTTCCCTAATGATTAGTGATATTGACCATCTTTTTGTGTGTTTATTGATTATTTTTCTATCTTCAGAGAAATGTCTATCACATTCACATCTGTGGCCCACTTTTCTTTTTCTTTTCTGGTACTGGGGATTGAACCCAGGGTCACTTAATCATTGAGCCATATCCCCAGCTTTAAAAAAAATTCTTACTATGAGATGGGGCCTCACTAAATTGCTGAGGCTGTCTTTGAACTTCCAATCCTCGTGCCTCAGTGTCCCAAGCCTCTGCGACTACAGGCATGGGCCACTGCACCTGGCTGTGATTCACTTTTTAATCGGTTTTTGTTTGTTTTACTTTTGACTTGTTGGAGCTCTTTATCCATCATCAGATATACAGTTTTCAACTATTTTCTTGCATTCCTTATTTTTTGAATCTTTCTTCTCTTACACACTTATAATGATAACGTTCAGTGATCTGCTTCTTTTAATCCTTAACTTGCAAAATTCAAAGTTGTTTCTGATGCAATATATTTAAAGAGAGGGGGTAATTTTTTTTTTTCTGGAAGTTAACTGCTCCTTTTGCTTCATTATTGATTGACATCACATGTGCCACTGTCACAGGAATGTGTTACAAAAAGAGAGTAACTATCTGTAGGAAGGCTGGGAGGAAACCAGAGCCCTTGTTCTGGGGGGGGGGGGGAAATCACGCATCCCATTCCCACAGGACTGTATGAGATTTGTGCTGTCACGGGGCGATCTTTCTGAAAAAAAACACAGAGGGCCGTGCTTCTAGAGGATCACATCTAAATCAAACCTGACACCCAGGAATCTCTTGCTAATCTCAAATATACCTAGGGGAGATTTTGGGAAACTGTCTCATTCTTTAACACCTGTGTCAATAAATCCCCCCTTCTTATGCAGCCTAAATCCTCCTCCTCACAGCCTAATAATCACTGTGTAATACCTGGGCTTTACTTAGTGCCTTGTTTCTTAAGTCTTGTCATTAAATCCTTCTAATGTCTCCAAGAGGTGAGGATGAGTAAATATTACTATTTAAATTTAATCATCCCTTGTCTTAATTCCTCTCTCTATAAGAAGAGAATAATGGTAATATTTACTTAGGTTTTTTTGTGGTTTTTTTACCCATTTATAGAGAAAAGAATTAAGATAGAGTGGTAAAGTGTGTTTTCCCAACTTCATGCAGGATGCAGCCGCATAAGGGGGCAGCACTGAGGGGGATGCCACCTGTGAGTGGCAGGACCAGCCTGCACCTGACCAGCTCTGTTTCCCCAGAAGGTCAGCTGTCACTCTGGCTCTCTCCATAAAGTGGGCGTCCTCAGGGCTAGCGTTGTGGGGCCCTGTGCTGCCCCAGGGGGTGCCCCAACACAGAGAGGCCCCACTGTTTGGCTGTTGCCATCTGAAATTCTCAATACACATTGAACAAGGGGGCCCCATGTTTTCATTCTGTACCAGGATCACAAATTACACAGCCTGCCCTGAGCATGACATGAAATCTCCAAAGATCATGTTAATCAGAGGCTAGTTGGCGGGTGAAGAACAACTCGCACTGTGTGAGGAGTATACCGGTGTGCCCAGGGAGGAAGGCACAGGGCTATGAAAGGCACAGGGTCGAGAGGAATGTGATTATCACTGCCATCTCCGACTACACGAGTTGACTTTAAATGACTCAGATTTAAAAGGACAGGAAGATGCCAGCTGGCAAATGAAGTCTGTCAAAGTCGTGGTGAAAGGGGCTAGAAAGTGTGTAGCTAAATTATACCCATCAGTCCTCATTATTCTCACAATCCAGGTTTACCAATTCTCCTACAGGATAAAATTTGTGACCCTAAAATCAGTGCTAAGGGCCCTTTGCCAGTTACTCTCAGACCTGAATAGAGCAGCAAGACATGTCCCCCCGCTCTGTGCACCTGCTCCTGGCCCAGGTTGACAAGGCGCCTCCACCATCTTGTTTCAGCTCTCTTGCTATAAATAAGAGTCTTTTTTGAGATAGTCCTTTTCTACTTTGTATCATACTATTATGTAGCTGGGGGTTTTGTTGGGGATTTTTCTTGTTAATTTAGCCTCCATTCCCTGTCTGGAGTTCCTGAGCATAAGAAAGCTATGACATGGCTTATGAAGAAAATGTATATGAGAGCAGCTTTGTTCGGGCAGGAGTTGCAGTGCAGTAGGCCAGGAGTTCAGCCTTTGAGTCAGCAGTGCATGTTTAGTGAGGTGTCTTTAAAGAGAGGCAGGCACAGAACATGACCATGTGTTGATTATATGATGAAAATACTCTGAACAGACATTTGTGAGAATCTAGCCTCATCTCCCTCTGAGTAGTAGTCACTCAGTATTCACTAACTCAGTGTTGGAAGTGACTTTATGGGACATAACTTCAGTGAATATTGAGACTCAACAGTGTCTACACGTAACCTACAGAAGATGTAGGCTCAAAGGGAAGGATTCCTGAAGGACAACCAAGTGGAACACCGAAGGGAGCCGCTCTATTCAAATGTAGACTCTGGAACCTTTAATCTGGATAATGTCTTCTTGTCTTGATCAGTGTCCTTGGGGGGAATTTTTTAAAAACATTTCCTAAAGACTAGAAGCATACAGAATAATTGGAAAGCTATGTCCAGCGACACCATATTCCTTAATTCAGAGACCCACCCCCAACATTTTAGTGTTTCTGAAAACAGGAGACATCTTAAACTTGCCTTAAAGGTTTTCATATAAATAAAACCTGTTCTCTTAAATCTCTTATGAAATCTCCAAGGTGACTTCCAGTCCAGGGGTCAGCAGACTTTCTCTGTAATGGGCCAGATAGTGAATATTTTAGGTTTTATGGGCCACATGCTTTTTCTTACTGCTATCTGGCTATCCCATTGGAACATAAAAGGAGTAATGTAAATGAAGTGTGGCCAAACTTCAACATGTCACAGAGTATTGTTCTTTTTTCCCCAAAAACTTTTACAAGTACAAAAATGCAAAAACATTAGGCCAGATTTGGCCTGCCTGGCATAGGTAATCAACCTCTGATTGGTATCACGAGTCCAGGGAATAAAATAGGCCACCTGGGTCTCAGGTATTCCTACTTAGGGATGACCCTGGCCCATGGAGCCTGCTTCTTATTGCTTCATGTTCCCTGCTCCTTTTTTTTCAGTATGAAATAAGGATTTGACTACTTAATCCCAGACTTAACCTAATATTAAAATTGTAGCATATAAACATGAGTTGGTTTAGACTTTTAGTTTGTCGGTGTAGTGTACATTTGCAGGAAAGATCTAGGAAATATTGAAAACAAAATTAGGAAAAGTTCATACTTCTATATACAGTAACATGCCAATGCATTTCAAACACAACCCTTTCATTAGGTCTCCTTTGTTCGGCAATGTTCTAATTACCCCTTTATCTTTAAGCTCTACTTTCTTCTTTTCCATTGTGTCATTTTTCTTTGTGTTTCTCGCATGTACAATAGACCTTATTCACAAGAAGGCGGAGCTGCGGTCTAGAACGAGGCTTATAAAGCAAGGAAACTTAAACAGGGTGGAAATTAAATAAATTTAAGCACACACACAAAAAAAAAATAGAAGGCAAATGAGCCCATCTTGCTTAGCACAGTGTTCAGACAACATATTTTTGAGGATATGAATGTTCCTCACTGAAGAGAGGTCAGTGGTTGCTGTTGTATTTATTACACAAGTGGTGATGAAGAACAAATTAAAACATAACTTAGATAATAGGCAGGTGCTAATGGATAGGGACCAGGGTGGAGTGTGTGAAATGCCCCTTGGTTTTTCATGAGCCACTGGGCAGCACCCACTTCCCATCCCAGCAGCCAGCGCATTCCTGGGCAGGCACTGGTCTGACCAGACTTCCTGGCCTGTTCCAGCCTGGACCCTGGGTTAGAGGTGCTTGCATCCTGGCCTGGGGCTCTGGCTTTGGCCACCCTCACAAGGGTCCTCTTACCTGGAATGAGTGAATAAAACTCATGTCATCAGATGGCTGACCCTGGCCTGTCTGTTGCCACAGGGACAGACTTGAATACAGGCACCCTCTGTCCACTGTGTGCTGGCCCTGGGCAAAGGAAAGCTCTCTCCAAATATGGAATCAACAAGCAACTCCCTTTCCAGGACAGCTTTGCTGTGAATGAAACATCATAGCCCCCAGAGTTCTCCCCCCCAGGTCCCAGATGTCTCTCATGCCCAGCAGTTAGCACACTGAGCATGCTCACTGAAAACTTTGACCAGGAAATGGCTGTTGGTGCCTCCCAGTCCAAACAAGACTCTCCTAGTCTCAGCCTATAAGAGGAACCCACCAGGAACCCTCGGCCTAGTGGCACCACGGGGCATGGGTTTCTGGAAGGAAATCCACAAGTAACTGGTGGTATAAAACTTTGTTACAGGTTAATTGAGTGTAGAAACAAATCAAATGCTATAAAGCTGGCAAGGGAGGAGTGTTTGTTGCTATGTCCCATTCTGCTGAGATGTAACTACCAGAGAAGATCAGTGCCACCCGGCCACACACACACAAGACTACTGTACCTATGCAGGAGTCTTCCCTGCTCGCCTGCACTGGGAGGAGGCTGGCGGTTTTTTTTGTTTGTTTGTTTGTTTTTTGTAGTTGAACACAATATCTTTATTTACTTATTTATTTTTATGTGGTGCTGAAGATCAAACCTAGAACCTTACACGTGCTAGGCCAACGCTCTACCACGGAGCCCCAGCCCCATGCTTTTTTTTTTTTAAAGTAGATTTTTAGTATGGTAGAACGTGTATAGCTTGCAATTTACTGTCTTAGTTATTTTTAAAATATTTTTTTTAGTTGTCAGTGTAACTTTATTTTATATACATGTGGTGCTGAGAATCGAACCCAGTGCCTCACATTTGCTAGGCAAGCACTAAGCCATGGCCCCAGCCCCATCTTAATCATTTCTAAGTATACAATTCAGTGGCATTACGTACATTCACACTATTGCACAATCATCACACCTACTGATCACTTGGAAAGTCTGTACTCCATAAACTCTCCACTCCCCCTTTACTCTGTCCTGGCAAATGCTCTTCTATTTTCTGTCTTTATTGATTGATTACTGTGCATGTCTCTTAGAAATGGAATCATACAATATTTGTCCTTTTATATCTGACTCATTTCACTTTAGTGTTTTTGAGGCTCATCCATATTGTAAAATGTATCAGATTTCATTTATTTTTAAGGCTGAATAATATTCCTTTTTTTTTTCATTCACTTTCAATTGGCATTTGGTTGTTTGCAAGTTTGGGCTAGTGTGCTTAACACTGCTGTGGACGCAGGCACACAAACATCTGTATGAAATATCTTTTCAAATCTTTCAATTCTTTTGGACATAGACCTGGCAGTAGAATGCTGACCTATATGATAATTCTAATTTTTTGAGACATTCTCGCACTGTCTTCCACAGAACTGCATCCAAATTCCCAAAACGCACAGAGGCTCTAGTTTCTCTATATCCCTACAAAAAGTTATTTTCCTTTTTTATTTAATAGTATCCATCCTACCAGGTGCAAAGTGCTAATTGTGCTTTGGGTGATCATTTGCATTTCTCTAATGCCAAGTGATGTTAAACGTCTTTTCTCTCTGGCCATTTTTATATTTTACTTGGAGAGAGGGCTGTGGAAGTCCTGGGCCCCTTTGTTGTTGTAGTTGCTTTAAAACCTCAAAGGTCCCCCCACCCCCCGTGTTCATTTCAGGCAAAATTCAGTTTGAAGTAGTGACCATTCTGGAGTCAGCAGGAATGAGGACGCTCTTGAAATCCCCTGGGGCCTAGTTCAGAGAGGTTGTTACCACTGGGCTCCTCACCACTGAAGCCATTGTGTGACCGAAGAGTAGCACAGGCTCCGTGTGTGGCAGGACGGAGACCCTCCCACAGGGCCTTCTGGGAAGCTGTCAGTTGTGGTGGGAGCAAGGACGGAAGAGTGGCTCCTGGCCTGCCGCAGGCGACGACTCAGTGGACAGAGTAAGGGAAAGGCAGAAGGGGGCCAGGGGCCTCGCTGTGGAGCAGGCCAAGTACCACCGCCCTCCAGTGGCTTTGCTGGACTCCTCTGCACCCTGACAGCTGCGGCCCATTGACCTGCAAGAGTCATGCTAGGCCTCTGCTAGACTCCTGTGATCCCAACAGATGTGTTTTGTACCAAACAAGGAGCACAAGGTGTTGATTTCTAACAATGTGGGGCACTTGTTGTTGATTATAATTGGGGTTCTTGCCGCTCCATGTAGCCTGGTACTTAGGCAAGGCGGGCAGGGGTCAATACTGAGGCCGCAGACCCGCCGGGCCACTTGCTCTGCAATGAAGGCATTTGTGCTGAAGACAAATGGGGTAGAGCTTTTGTCTCCTCACTGTGATCCCACTGTGTACCCTTCTTTGTGCCTCTGGTCACACTGAGCAGCCTCAGGGACGCCTAGCCCCTTGGCATGGCATGCATGCAAAGCTGTCTTAAAACCCAGCATAAACAAGTTCAGGAAATCAGAATCCCAGAGAAAGATGAACAGAGGTTAGCTTCAGGTAGGAGCTTTGCATTATGTGTTTAGTGCCACCCCAAATGAAGATGCTTATTTAAATGACTCAGGTTTTAAGCCAACCGAGGCAGGCCTCTCTCTAACCCCAGCGACTCAAGAGGCTTAGGCAGGAGGTTTACAAGTTTGAGGCCAGCCTCTAAAATTTACCAAGACCCATTATGTAAAATTGTGGATGTGTAACCGACGTGATTCTGCAATCTGCATTTGGGGTAAAATTGGGGGTTCATAACCCACTTCAATCTAATGTATGAAATATGATATGTCAAGAGCTTTGTAATGTTGTGAACAACCAATAAAAAATAAAATAAAATTTACCAAGACCCTCAGCAACTTAGCAAAATCCTATCCCAACATCAAACATATAAACGATGGGATGTAACTCAGTGGTGGAGCAGCTCTCGGTTCTGTCCCCAGTACTTCAAAAAAGAAAAAGAAGAAGAATGTTTTGTTTTGTTTTTTGTACATTGACTAAAACTAGCAACATGCTGCCCTAAAAAAGTACCTGTTAAAATAATTTATTCCCAAGCCCTAGGGCTTTGGAATAAGTCAGAGAAACCCTGGAGCAAGAACTCTGACAACGTGGAATCCATTAGCCCTGGCCAGGCCCGCACAGCAGTGGCTGACCCATGCACCTCTCCTTGTGAAGAACAGAGCAGTGGCCCCCGCCTCCCAGGGGCTTGCAGGCCATCTAAGCAGCTGCCCCATAGATATGAAATACAAAACCATAAGAAAAGTGGACAGCAGGAGGAGGCAGTGTCCCCAGGCTCTGTTGCTAATTGTCAAAGAAACCGGAAAGACAAAAGGTGTCATCTGGGAGTTCCTAGGGGAGGAAGGGCTCTGGGGGAGAAGAAGTGACTAGCAGGAAAGGACCAGCGACAGGAACGGGCCCTGAAGTCACAGCCTGGATGTGATGCTGGGCATCACATGGGAAACCTGCAGACGCAGCTATGGCTCCCATCATTTGAAGAGTGATATTAAAAATAATGGGCTGGGGATGTGGCTCAAGTGGTAGCGCGCTCGCCTGGCATGCGTGCGGCCCGGGTTCGATCCTCAGCACCACATACCAACAAAGATGTTGTGTCTGCCGAAAACTAAAAAAAAAATAAATATTAAAAAAATTCTCTCTCTCTCTCTTTAAAAAAAATAATGAAAATTTAAAAAAAAAAATAATGATTCCATGCCAAGTGTCCAAGGAACTCGCTAGATAATCTGGAGAATGACCACTGAGCATCCTGATTGAACTCAGGGCACTCAACCACTGAGCCACATCCCCAGCCCTATTTTGTATTTTATTTAGAGCCGGGGTCTCACTGAGTTACTTAGCGCCTCGCTGTGGCTGAGGCTGGATTTGAACTCACAATCCTCCTGCCTCAGGCTCCTGAGCTGCTGGGATTACAGGTGTGCGCCATCACACCTGGCCTGGGTGATTTACTTTTTTTTTTTTTTTTAACTACACATGACATTACAATGATCTTGGCAATTCATACATTTGAATCAATTGGGGTATAATTTCTCATTTTTCTGATTGTACAGATTGCAGAATCACATTGGTCATAGAGTCACCTATATACATACATCAATCATAATGTCTATTCTATTCTGCTGCCCTTCCTATCCCCTCACCTCTCTCTACCCAATATAATGTGCCACACTTTTTTTTTCCCCCTCACAACATCATACGTGTATTTTGTATAACAATGAGGGTCTCCTTCCATCTTCCGTGCAATTCCCCTTCTCCCTCCCACCTCTCTTCCCTATTTAGTGGTAATCATCTTCTCATGTTCTTCCTCCCTATCCCATTTTGAGTCATCCCCCCTTATATCAGAGAAGACATTCGGCATTTGTTTTTTAGGGATTGGCTAACTTCACTTAGCATAATCTGCTCTAATGCCATCCATTTCCCTGCAAATGAGTGATTTACTTTTAATGGTGCCTTTGTGAGGGTCAGCTTTCCCCAAGCCTGAACTGTCCTGGTGAACTGGACTCTGGCAGTTTCAGCTTCATAGTGGGGATGGTGGCTGGGGTCCAACTAGACACTGTGCTCCTGTAGTGACAAACCAGCTCCTGGGCTGCCCAGCATCACATCCAGGCTGTGACTTCAGGCTGCCCCATCCCTGCTGACTGTCCTGGGGCAGTAGCCAATCCTGCACCCAGGGTAGAAGGGATGCCTTCTGGTAGGACACGTGCCTTGTGCTGGCCTGCATCCTTGGGTCCCACCCCCAGAGGCTGTGGCAAGGGCACATTGCTGTGTTCCTCAGTGAGTGCATGTGCGCTTGTGCAAGGCTGGCACTCAGGAGACTCCATGCAAACATTTAAGGTGACCACTAGCTACTCTACTGGAACATAGCACAGAGCTTCCGAGCCAGTGTCCACTCTGACTGGTCAGTGTCTG